>NW_027103726.1:0-137500 GCF_902728285.1 Clytia hemisphaerica | reverse complement strand
TCTGCGTGTTAAAGCAGACGTGATGACCACTACACTACGAAACCTGAACATAATAAGACGCCGTATATTTGGAACATCACCAGCGTACATTGTTTCGTCAATGGTTCATCGACGCATTCCAATGAAGCAAAGGTAAAGTTGTTCTTCACATGACCCCGACGTGAGTTGAAACACCGCAACCTTCTGATCTGGAGTCAGACGCGCGTACCATTGCGCCACGGAGCCTGACCAGGTGCGTCCCTCTTGCATTTTCTCTCCAACTTTAATTGGACTAATTCTTCTTGTAATAATCATTTCTAATTTTATTCTAAATGGTTCCGCTCGGGTTTGAACCGAGGACCTTATGCGTGTGAAGCATACGTGATAACCACTACACTACGAAACCGAAAAGTTCTCGTCTCAAAGTGAAATATGTGCATGTTCTAATCAGATTTATTTGACGTCAAAAAATCTTATAATGGTTCCGCTCGGGTTTGAACCGAGGACCTTCTGCGTGTAAAGCAGACGTGATGACCACTACACTACGAAACCTGAACATAATAAGACGCCGTATATTTGGAACATCACCAGCGTACATCGTTTCGTCAATGGTTCATCGACGCATTCAATGAAGCAAAGGTAAAGTTGTTCTCCACATGACCCCGACGTGAGTTGAACACGCAACCTTCTGATCTGGAGTCAGACGCGCTACCATTGCGCCACGGAGCCTGACCAGGTGCGTCCTCTTGCATTTTCTCCAACTTTAATTGGACTAATTCTTCTTGTAATAATCATTTCTAATTTTATTCTAAATGGTTCCGCTCGGGTTTGAACCGAGGACCTTATGCGTGTGAAGCATACGTGATAACCACTACACTACGAAACCGAAAAGTTCTCGTCTCAAAGTGAAATATGTGCATGTTCTAATCAGATTTATTTGACGTCAAAAAATCTTATAATGGTTCCGCTCGGGTTTGAACCGAGGACCTTCTGCGTGTAAAGCAGACGTGATGACCACTACACTACGAAACCTGAACATAATAAGACGCCGTATATTTGGAACATCACCAGCGTACATTGTTTCGTCAATGGTTCATCGACGCATTCCAATGAAGCAAAGGTAAAGTTGTTCTTCCACATGACCCCGACGTGAGTTGAACACGCAACCTTCTGATCTGGAGTCAGACGCGCTACCATTGCGCCACGGAGCCTGACCAGGTGCGTCCCCTTGCATTTTCTGCAACTTTAATTGGACTAATTCTTCTTGTAATAATCATTTCTAATTTTATTCTAAATGGTTCCGCTCGGGTTTGAACCGAGGACCTTATGCGTGTGTGAAGCATACGTGATAACCACTACACTACGAAACCGAAAAGTTCTCGTCTCAAAGTGAAATATGTGCATGTTCTAATCAGATTTATTTGACGTCAAAAAATCTTATAATGGTTCCGCTCGGGTTTGAACCGAGGACCTTCTGCGTGTAAAGCAGACGTGATGACCACTACACTACGAAACCTGAACATAATAAGACGCCGTATATTTGGAACATCACCAGCGTACATCGTTTCGTCAATGGTTCATCGACGCATCCAATGAAGCAAAGGTAAAGTTGTTCTTCACATGACCCCGACGTGAGTTGAACACGCAACCTTCTGATCTGGAGTCAGACGCGCTACCATTGCGCCACGGAGCCTGACCAGGTGCGTCCCCTTGCATTTTCTGCAACTTTAATTGGACTAATTCTTCTTGTAATAATCATTTCTAATTTTATTCTAAATGGTTCCGCTCGGGTTTGAACCGAGGACCTTATGCGTGTGAAGCATACGTGATAACCACTACACTACGAAACCGAAAAGTTCTCGTCTCAAAGTGAAATATGTGCATGTTCTAATCAGATTTATTTGACGTCAAAAAATCTTATAATGGTTCCGCTCGGGTTTGAACCGAGGACCTTCTGCGTGTAAAGCAGACGTGATGACCACTACACTACGAAACCTGAACATAATAAGACGCCGTATATTTGGAACATCACCAGCGTACATTCGTTTCGTCAATGGTTCATCGACGCATCCAATGAAGCAAAGGTAAAGTTTGTTCTTCACATGACCCCGACGTGAGTTGAACACGCAACCTTCTGATCTGGAGTCAGACGCGCTACCATTGCGCCACGGAGCCTGACCAGGTGCGTCCCCTTGCATTTTCTGCAACTTTAATTGGACTAATTCTTCTTGTAATAATCATTTCTAATTTTATTCTAAATGGTTCCGCTCGGGTTTGAACCGAGGACCTTATGCGTGTGAAGCATACGTGATAACCACTACACTACGAAACCGAAAAGTTCTCGTCTCAAAGTGAAATATGTGCATGTTCTAATCAGATTTATTTGACGTCAAAAAAATCTTATAATGGTTCCGCTCGGGTTTGAACCGAGGACCTTCTGCGTGTAAAGCAGACGTGATGACCACTACACTACGAAACCTGAACATAATAAGACGCCGTATATTTGGAACATCACCAGCGTACATCGTTTCGTCAATGGTTCATCGACGCATCCAATGAAGCAAAGGTAAAGTTGTTCTTCACATGACCCCGACGTGAGTTGAACACGCAACCTTCTGATCTGGAGTCAGACGCGCTACCATTGCGCCACGGAGCCTGACCAGGTGCGTCCCCTTGCATTTTCTCCAACTTTAATTGGACTAATTCTTCTTGTAATAATCATTTCTAATTTTGTTCTGCTCCCCTATCATCACTTTTAAGGCATTGTAACATTTACACTGGCTGTCACTATCAATTTCAATTGTAGAGGGCAGAGGGCAAAGGGCTTAATACACAAAGCGTAGACGCAAAGCGTCTATAGACGCATCCCCTATATTTAAGCTAAATAATTTCTTGTGGTTACTGAGTTGAAAGAAACAGAGTAATCACACTTTCCTTTGAAAATGTCCAAATCACATAATGTCGGCACAAAAATTTTTCAAATTCTGATCACGATTTGCACTCTAATTACGCAATCACGAAAAAAAGTTTCCAAATCACATAATCACTCTTCAAAAAGTATCACGTCATCACGCAAACTACCCCCTAGCTCTGATATATTTTCTTTTCCTAGGTGGTGGTTTTATTTTGTGAATCGTTTATTGATTTATATTAATTATCTCCCAGAAACTCCCATTATTTCCTAAAAACCTATTAGAAGTTTATTATTTCCTGAAATTAAAACTACCGGTAAGTTTGTCAAATCGAGAAAATGGTGAGATATGACCAAATGATGTCATTAAAAGTTAAGATTGGTTTCAAGTTTCAATTGGGATTGATTCTCTTCACTTTCGGGATTAGTTTCTGAGTTTCCAGTTTTGGCACTATAAACAGTCAAGGATAAAAAAGTCAGTCTCAAAATGCTTTTTGGCAGGGGGATTCGACTATTCCTATTTTGAATAAAACAGGCAGTAAACTGTTATTTTTAATGAAACATTACCCGCATAGTAAAAGAATCGCGGGATTTAAAATCACTAACAAAAACAAAAACGCTGCAGATAAGGCTTCAGACACGCATGGCTATTATTATATATACGTAATTAATACGAAGTGTCACTTTTTCCACAGTAAATCGTAAGGGAGTAGCCTCTCTTTGTGATGAAAAACTATCCCATGAATCAGCACAGCAAGAAAAACCCTAAAATTGATACCTTGATAACAATGTTCTGTTATTTTTAGGATGTTTAGAAAAGAAAAAAATCTAGGAACTTAAATGAACAGGAGGGACTCTCGGGGAGGGGGGACTCGAGGTAAATATTTTCTTCTCATTGAAATTTTCATCATTATGCAAACGTCCAGTGATCATTTGAGCATTTATTTCTCAACACTTCGTGGGAAGAAAAAACAACAATCTTTGATTCAATGTGAATATAAATCAAAGTACGATTGTCGTCTTGACAAAGCATGAAAAAGTTATTCAGTATAATGAATAGACATTGCTTGTTCTCTTTTTCTTATTCGTCTTTGATCATGTCAAAAATATATCCACTAAAGTCAAGCTGTTTATTGATTTCATGATCTTTTAATAGATTGGAAGAAAAATTACTATCAACAGATCACGATTAAGCTCTAGAATGAGATACCTTTTTAACTTTCCATAAGGCGAGAGCAATTTGATTAGTTGTTTTACTGGCCCAACCGACCCTGAAATTCCAAAAATGGAAATAAAAATAAAATTGATTTTGGTAATATATTTTTATTTTCATTGCTTTACAGACAGCCTAATTTTCAAATTTTTGATAGTTTTTCCAAGGTTTTGTGAATTTTATGTTCAATTTTTCATTTTATCCAAAAATTCGACTTATTTTCTATTTCGTATTTTTGTCAAGATATAGTAGTTTTTGCTGCCTTTTTAGGAGATTTTATAGGTGAAATTCTACTTTTTTTTTATTTTTTCGCCGACACCGACCCTCTTTTTTGGGTAGCTTGACCCGTAAAACAACAAATTAATTTGGCTTCGCCTAATCAAGCAAATTATGAAATTATATAGTTTTTATTGTGAGTGAATTCGCTTTCTTTTCTAATCCAAGAATATTGTAACATCATTTGGACATATGGTTTTAGTGTAAGAATAATGACAAATAAGAACAGTTTACGTATGCGCATATGTGTATCGGAACCGAATAGTAACAAAGGGGTGATAGCAAGAGCCGGAGAAAATACTATGGTGATTGTTGATGGTGAGTTCTCCTCATATTTATAAAGAATTTCACTGTTTTTTTCTAAACAGGCCCATTAAAACTTTAAACCCTGACCAGGCTATACTTTTCATCGAAGGAAAAATAAAGTTTACTAATTCGGGATACCTAAGGCGAGAAGTTCCGCCCTTTAATGTTAATGTTTTTTTTATGTTTTTCAAAAGCATTTCCATATAGAAAATGAGATAGGGCATGGTCTCAATTGCTGAAAATTGAAAATTTTTGAGAAAACCTCATTTTTGCCCAATAAAATTGTAGTGGTGACAGAAAAGAAAGGACTTTTGCTGATCGAAATTTCCGTCGGTAGATTAAGAAACATGAACATGAAAGTTTCTTGGATTTGAAAAAAAGTGTACGGTAGCGTACTGAAAAAAAATTTAAAACTGATTAAATATATTTCGAGATTATTTTCATCCAACTTTTACAATTTTTCTTTACGCTCCAAAACGTACTTAACTCGTGTCCGGTTGTTGAATTGTAACTTGTGGTGTCGATTTCCTTATCCGCTTTTTCTGATTCCCAAAGTCTTTTACAAACAGCACATACTTTTGATTGTCTTTTGATTTCATAAAAATCTCTCCACCAAAAATATTTGTTATAAGCTGTCTTATTATTTGCAAGATATTCAAGAAAGTTAGTTAAATTTTCTAAGCTATCAAAATCTTGCAAATTGATATAACTATGACTTATTGCCACTCGATTATCTCCGTAATGTGCACCACCGAGGACAATGGGTATAAGACCGTTTAGTAAACCGTTTTGATAATATTTCTCCGTAATATAATTATCACAGTACGAATTCTCCATTGCAAAATAGAAATGGTATTTTCGCATTATCTTGGAACAGGATTCAGTAAACCTAAAATAGAAATATTCTAAATCTTAGTTCGATTTGACAAATTATGATATCTCTACACCCCTACCTCAATAGTTGTTTAGTGGCATGACGACATGGTTAATGGTGTTTTACAAGCTGCAAGCATAGTATAAGAAAGGTGCGGTTATCTTATACTATGCTGCAAGATCTGTGAATATTCAATACAGTTGACTCTCGCTTATTTGAACTTCTATTATTCGAATCTTTCAATAATTCGAACTTATTCTCAGTTCCCGTCAGGGGGGAAACTAGTCTGAATCGCAGACCTATACTTCCTAGAGGTCTGCTTAATAGTGTATGGATTGGTTTCCCGCTATGGTGGCTTTTCGCCGAATTTCGGCGAGAAGCGGCATTTTGTGGGAAAGAGGATTTACCGAGTACTAAGCAGCCTCTATAAGAAATTTTTTTCGCTAGAGGATGAGCAGAAGCATAGGGGGAAACCCCACTTGAAATACTTACTATAATTTGAATCTCCCTGTGTTGTTCGAACGAATAAGAATCCCCATTCGAATTAGCGAGGATCAACTTTACCATTTTGTATTCATCTAAAACTTTCGCAGTTTCATGATGAGAATTGGTTGGAGAAATGCTTTGGTTTAGCTGCTCTGCTCTGTGTTTAATAAGCTCTAATAGTTTTCTAACAGTTTTAAATCATTTCTTTATTTACCTTGGACATGGTGGTAGGTTGGCATCTCCAACTTTTCTTCCACATGCTCCATAAACATCAAACGAGACCAATTTCTTTAATCGTTTAATCATTAAAACTCTCTCAACAAAACAATTATTAATTGCTGCAAAAATCATCTTTGTCCTGCCTTTAGAGAAATCTTGACTTGTCAAAGTTTTCTTCCCCGCCTTACTAACTATATGAAAAATAGGATCATAAACTTCAGATTTTCGACTATACGTACAAGTCCAATTGAAAATATTATTATATCGACTTAAATCTTTTGTAAGATGCGTCGGAGGCTCCCGTAAATTCCATATCCAAAATTGCGATTCTGGAACAATCGCTCTTAGATGTTTCAGTAATATGCTGGAAGGTAGGTAAGGCTCGTGAAATAACACTGCATCACTCTTCAAAAGCATTGTCTTGTTGTAAGTTAAACTACAAATGCTGTTACCGCATGAAGAACCGTCAAGCTCTTTCACAAGGTCCGTTGGTTTCATTCTTGGCCATATTTTCGATTCTGAATATCTTGTATAAACTAGTATCGTTTTTGAGCTTTTTTTTTGTTGGGTTCGATTTTTAAAGCTGGTATCATTAAGATAAGCTGAGTTTGTTGTTTCATTTATGTTCATATTGGCAGTAAAATTTTGAACACTCTTCTTGACTTTCCGATTGTTTAAGCTTTTTGAAAAATTCATAAATGAAGAGTTCAGACTACTCGATAAGGTATCTGTTTTAATGGACGCCATATCGTTTACTGCACGTTGATAAACAATTTTGTCGGTTGGCGTCTTACTTATATACGCCTTTTCATCCTCATACAGAAAATGAATATTCTTCCTTTTTTTCTCTTTAGCGGTCAAAATGATTTTACTTTTAAGTATTTCTGTAACAGAATCTTGAGCTTCAATTGCTACCGGTAAAGGTTGAATGTTGAGTATCGATTTTTTGTCCAGTATATCTTGATTCCATGACTCAAACATGAAATAAAATGCCAATATGGCAATACACAGCAACAAAATAAAATAAGGTTTCTTCATAATCTTATAGTTTGTCCAGTACGGCGGTTGTCACCCGGTAACCAAAAAGGACTTCTTTCGATTCTTCAAAAGTTGTACAGCTCAGTAGAACTCTAATACATGATGTGAACTACCAAATACCTACGATTTTAGCTTATTTAGCTATTCTTTACCTATTATAATACTTTTATAAATAACTCGGTGCACATCTTGATGCACACATTTATCATTGTTTCACCATTTATATATGGTCAAATCATATATTTTCAAATGAATATTTCTCTTTCTCATATATAGGTTTTGTAGAGCGATTGACTTGGTTCGAAAATGGTTATTTATACACTTCAATATAAATTCTTAGAGTTTGGCTGCTTTTTTAGAAGGCGTACATTTTCTAAAAATCTTATTCTTCCAATGTTATACTCAATGAAAAGCTACATTCCCATTAAATTATTCATACATTTTAGCTGAAGTACATTTCAATGCAGCTGTTCTAATTCATTAAGCCGCGTTCAAATCTACTTTCAACCATTCAAAATTAATGCCAAAGAATGCATGCCAAAAGTGTATCGTTGATTTGATAAATAATTAACAACGAACACGAATCTTAATCAAAAAAGCAAAAGCTTCCATCCCAGATTTCTTTTTTCACTTTCCATTTTATCTTGTGTCTGAGAAGAAGTCTAAAGAAGATATTTGATTTTTTTGTGGGACAATAAAGAAGAGGTTTTATGGTAACTTTCGAGGTTTTAATGAGATAAGAATGTCAGGTTGGTGAGATAAATCCTCTTTTTTCTGTAAGCATTGAAAGCAAATCACCCATCCACGAGCTATTGATCGAAAATTATTCAACGTGTACATTGAAACTATATACGAAATTATCTGTTTTTATTTAGCGAGCGGGAGAAACAATAACAACAACAATGGAGGCAGTGGTAATGGCGGTCCCAACAGTAACATTGGCGGTGTTGCCGGATTTGCAAGTTATCGAGTTGGAGATTCGGTTCGTGTCACAGTTCGAGGAGGTGATGTTCGTAAGTATCCAATAAATTTTGCAAAAAAGTTTTTTATATCATTAATAGTAAAATGGAATTAAAAGAGGATCCCACCGATTCAAAAGGCATGCGGTGGAGTCTCCATAACTCCATTTTATTAAAAAGGACATAAACCTTGTTCCAGTTAAGGAGGCTCGTGTTATAGATGTTTGGGTTAGAGAGACTGCACTGTATTATCAATGAAAAGAATGAAAAAGCAAAACGGAATAAAATCTTTTCAAAAAGCCTTTTACTAATATTTCCGAGTTATTCATAATCTTGAATGCTTATTTTTGGAATGTCAATTTCAGGTGAGAAGTCATATCACGTGATCGTTCATACTGGTGACATCAAATATGCCGGCACCGATGCCAATGTATTCCTCACTCTTTTCGGCTCTAAAGGACAATCTACTAAAATACCGCTTAATAATTCGAACAATAAGAAATCTCCATTCGAGCGTGGACAGTAAGTGATAATTAGCAATGCTGAATTAATTTTTTCCTTATTATGAAGAAATTGCTAAGAAGTTGATTTGAATTTATTGAAATAAAAAAATAGGCAAGAAACAGGCAAGCATAAAACAGCTACTGGTCCTTTAAAATAAAAGCCTGTTACAGTAGAGCATCCGGAAATACTTTGGGGAAGAACGATCCAAGCTCATCAAAAGACAGCCATTATCGTAAACTTTAAGAATCCCTTTTAATGGGATTATATGAGAAATCTTGATGCAATGTTGAGTCATACACCCCCTTCTCACAGACCCACTGGGACCCCTTCCCATGGGAAAAATTGACCAAAATATCTTCCCCGGTGGAAAAATTGTCCTCCAATTTTTGTCCCCATTGAAGATAATCAAATAAGCCAATCCTCACGGCAAAATATTATGCTATTGTTCCCATCCCCACTGAATTGTCTGACTTAAAAAAACAAAAGAATTGACATCCCCAGCTATAAAACATATGGGAATATCAATCCCCATCGAATTTCAGTCCGTTATTTTTATCCCCACTGGCTGAAAAAATCCTACCGGGTCTGTGAGAAGGAAAGGGGGCGTAGTCAGTGTACAATGCTAACCTAGTATAAGCTCCTTAACCGTACTTTTATCTTTCCAGAGTTGATGAATTTGAGATTCGAGCTCGCGATGTAGGAATCTTGTATCGTGTTGAAGTTTGTCATGATAATACAGGCATCTTTCCTGGATGGTTTCTAAATCAGGTAATTACATGATTCATTCCCTTTTAATTGGATTTTATGAGGAATCTTGATGTAATGTTGAGTCATGAAATGCTAACATGTGTTTGAAAGCGTCGTTATTTCACAAAGAAATGTTTTTCAACTGAGTATCAGTCGTTTCAATGTAAGGCTTAATTAACTTCAAAGTCTTTGAGAAACTCCAACAAAGTTTTCTTATAGACATATTTATAATGTACAAAGCAGGTGCACCTTTTATGCTGACCAAGCAGAGGTTCGTTCCCTCTTTTTGTTAAGATGCCATGTAAGCAAATGATAGTAGATACAGTAGACTCTCGTTTAAATTCGAATTTCTATTATTTGAATCTTTCTATAATTCAAACTTGCTCCATGCCCCGGTCAAAGAGAAACCCACTTAAAATAATTTCTGTATTTTGAATCTGTCTGTAATCCGAACAAATAAGATTGCCCGTTCGAGCTCCAATTAGTGAGAGTCAACTGTACGTTTAATATAATACATATATTTTTTATAAGCAAGTGTCTGCTCCTACATCAGGTTCGCACCATGCTTAGTATTCTATTGTTCTTAAACAATAGAGCCATTGTTTAGGTACCGAAACCTGAGCCTGCATACGCTTATATATGTTATGCTTATAGGAAAACCATGATATCCTTTTAAAGAGCTTTCGATTTTTTTTTCTTAAAGATCATCATTCGAGAGAAGATTGAGGATGGTTCATTGAAACGATCGGTGTTTCCACTTTATGATTGGTTGTTCAAAGAAAACTCGGCTGATAATAGTGGACTAACAAAAAATCTTGAATTAGATGGTGGGCTTTATTTATTTATTTTTGACATTAAACATTCTAATTTCAATATTGTAAGTTTGGATTTAATACAACACCTCACTAAGATTGCTCGAATTATTGTTTTCCCTTAGATTTCCCAAGGATTTCTTAATACTTTGAAATCTCACGGGTAAACATTTAGAATGTAGTAGGTGGGTCAATTCATCGCAACAAGGCCGTAACAAAGCTGTATTAAAGGGCTACATACACTACACAATATATTGTCAGGCAATATATTGACGATATGTTGCTGAGTGCTGGCAATAAATTGAAAAGGTGTCCGCAATATATTGTCAGCTAGATTTGCAATATTCCAACAATATAGGGGGATTGTTTACATAATGAAAATTCCTTTTTATATTAGAGCACCGGTTGTTTACCTCGTACGTTACGGTCCGAAAACTATATTTTCGAATATTGCTCACCAATATATTGTGCAGTCTAAGTAGCCCTTAAGACATACATCAATACAACTTTTATCTACTGAATAGGTATCCCCATTGTCACAATGGAGGCATTCCCTGAAACTGCAGTCGAACATCATACCGACAAATTCAAGCTAATAGAAGAGGATGCAATTTTACTACGACGTGGGCAGACCTTCAAAATGACGGTTGTTCTAGCCCGTAAATACCACGGTGGGACGGATGATTTTCATTTTGTTTTAAAGACTGGGAAAAATGCGAGATCGATCAATAAAACATTGGTGACTATAGAGGAATGTACAGGGAAAGAATTTGTACAACGGAAACAACAAGGTTAGATCATATATGGTTAGATTAACTTATATTTTAAAGTAGAAGAGCATCCCCTAGAAACCCTTTTTAGTGTCTGAAACTGGTGGTCTAATACGTCGTCAAAGACGATTCTTCATTATTTCAATAGCTCTATTTTGCTATTAGTTTTGTGATGTGTTAATGATTTTGAACAGGGGGATTCAACTATTCCTATTTTGATTAAAACTAAGCAGTTAACTCATAAAAACAAAAAACCCTGCAAAAAAGGCTTTCAGAAACACGACTATTATTGTATAGAAGAAGCTTCATTGAGAAAACCTTAACGTATCTCCTTAACTCGAACGGGTTTTCTCGTCCCTTCAGTTAATAATGCCCTATAGACCTATACTCTATAACTTGAAATTTGCTTGACTTTGTATTCCCCTTGTTATGAGGACTCCAATGTATATGACTTTTCTTCATTCTCAGATAAATGGGGCTACCGTATCGTAGATTTCACCAAAACTGAAGTCAATGTCGAAATATTCATTCCGTCAGATGCATTAGTTGGCTGTTTCAGTTTAACTCTTGAAGATGACGATGGTGTGATTTATTTACATGATTCGAAATGCTGCATTCTCTTTAATCCATGGTGTAAAGGTAACAATGGAATACTTAAGAGTTAACTAGATAGAATGAATATTTAACGTGGATAGGCCAGTAATATAGGCCTTTTTGTTGCACGGCCAGCCGGCTTGGCTATCTATAAACTGATTCGAATTTTGGAAGGGACTAGGATTTGAACCACGAACCCCTTGTTGGTAACGCTGACTCTATAAGCCATTTGACCATCGTTCCTCAAACAAATAGGTTAATATCTTCTGTGCATATGATGGAAGAAAAATGCATGGTATCTTCTTCCAAAGAATATCACCAAAGATTTTGACCATGAAAATTTTGAGAAGATCCTCATAAATCTTATAGTCGCTCTCTAAAAAAACCAATGGGCAATTTCTAAAATTATTTCAAGGACAAATACCCTTCACGAACGTAGTGTATATCGTTGTGAACTAACTAAGCAGAAAACTTGGTTAATTTCTCATATTGTAGTAGGTAAAGTTAACCAATGACACATTGACAGTCTTTAAGTCTTTATACTACTGGTGAAGTGGTTAGTTAAGAATGTTGTACAATAAACAGACGAAAACTCTACTCTTGTAACGTAACTTCTTCATCCTACTGTAAAAAGTATTTTAAAATCAGAAATTGGCCATAACATTGGCCATCTTGCAGAGTGACTATTGAAACTTACGAGAAAATTGCACCCTCTAAAGAAATCAGCATTCATCTTCTTCTCATCTTTTTCTTCTCTTCGCAGATGACGAAGTCTACATGGAGGATGAGGATAAAATCAAAGAGTATCTTCTCCGACAACGTGGTTTGATTTACCGTGGTACTGGTTATCGACCAGTTCCCCTCAAATGGTACTTTGGACAGGTATGTCTCCTCTTTTCTGCGACAAAATGGAAATCTTATGTATATTTGTATGCACCTTTTTTACTACCATATGGAAACCGCTCCCAAGGGAATCACCCCAGTTACCAGTTACACTGATATGGTTTCTACATGCTAATAAAAAAGAGTTAACACTTAAAGCTGGGCAACAAGCCTTAATATTATTCATCTGAAAGATTTTCCTGAGTCTACTCCTTGAAGTTTGATCTGTTGGTTCATCCATCATTGCAGACATCCCCGTCTACTGATTTTTCCGGCCAGTGTGGAACTAAAAAGTCAAATGATTCAGTTCTAGATACCTTGCAAAGTTGCAAAGATTGGCCAATAGTTTACCCATTTTCCTTTTTTGAAATAGCACTCTTGTTTTTTGAATTTTGAATACTAATATTTCAAAAACACTGACAGCCACTATTGGCTGAAATTTCGTCCCCGTTGGAATAATTACGATGAATTTTCAGCTAAACTAGGAAATTGACTTTAGCTTGTACTCTAGAACAATTCAAACTGGATTCTTGGAGTTAGGAAAAATAAAATTTAAGAGATATTGAGATTTCGATATAAATTTTCATCCCGACTGTGGGAAAATTCTCACCGTGGGCTTTGGAACAGGGGTATCAAACTTCATTTAGTTTCATTGATGCCAACTTCAAGTCTTGATTCTTATTTTTCTAGTTTGAAGAGATTTGTTTGTTCACCGTTCTGAAGATGCTTGATGAGATGAAAGGGAAAGAACGAACATCTGCTGCTCTGATCGCTAGATTCTTATCTTCAAAGGTGAGAAAAACAAGAACTTATAATTTGCCAAGCACTAGCAAAAAGGCCTTTAATCTGTAATTCTTCCTTCCGTACGTTTCTTTTAAGCTTTTCACTGGTTTATAGATATGATATATCAAACGAAAAACTCTTTACGCCCTGCGGGCTACTTTCTGAAGAGTTTTTTATCAGACTTTTTTTAGATTTTTGGTCATTATTGTTTCTATTGAATATTTACACTTTAGACAAAAATCACCACCAGCTTCTTCTACTGATATATAAAAAGTTTTATTTTATTTTTCACAAACAATGTACTTCTTTAAAAAACAAAAAACTTTTTTCCATTTTAGGGAAATAGTTGTGACAACACAGGGCTGCTTTCAGGACGCTGGGACGGCAATTATGACGACGGTAAAGCACCGACATCGTGGTCAAGCACACCAGATATCCTGCAACATTATCAACAAAAGAACTTGTCTGTCAAATACGGTCAATGTTGGGTATTCAGTGCAATGTTGACGACAGGTAGACAATCGGCTGTAGAACAGTCCTTTTCTCGTACACACAAATCGGGGAAATAAGTCGAAACAGGGATAATATTAATCTGGAAAAAAGCCGCTAGTTTAGTTTGGAAATGATGAATGAACTAGGCGAACATAGTAAGCGTAAGGCGGGCGTTAGCTGCAGCGTCGTAGACGACTATTTTGATAGTCTAGGTGGTAGATGGACAAGAATTTTACATTTTAGTTAAGGCTGTACGCAAACTCATATATTTTAGGCTAAAGGGAAGTAGTGAGTTGGCCTCAAAATAAATTTACATCTCTTTACTGAACCACTTTGTCCTTTATTCAAAATTATCTTTGACACAGACTACTGCTTCTTTAATGAAATTTCTATGAGGCCAGATATGAACTTTTTTATTTAGTGAAAAATTTTGAGGATATGCTGTTATTTTGTATTTTGCAACATATTTACTCAAAATATTGATATCGGATTAATGATATTTCTTCCTTTTGATTCTAGTTTTCAGGGCGATTGGCATTCCATGTCGACCGGTAACAAATTACAGTTCTGCACACGATTCTGATGGCAATTGTTCGAATGATGTTTATTTTGATAAGGAGGGCGAACCGCTGGATGATAAGTCTTCAGATTCTGTGTGGTAAGAGAACGTATGTTTTAGTGTCATGGATAATGATCAAGGAGTAATATTCGCCCTTGTTAAAGTGAGCCAAAAATTTAAACCCTTATAAAGCAGAGATTTCTCATATATTAAACACTAAATAGAGCGTCTCTATCTTTTTCAAGGAGCCTCAACTGGCACACAACGATGCTTCGACGTTCATCTAAGACGTTGTGAACGTTAAATAAACGTTGAAACAACGTTGTGTGCCAGCTGGGACAGCAGTTGTAGCAAAAGTAGTTCACCAGGGAGAAAATTTCAGCGAATGTTCGAGTGGGATAGGGGTCCCAGAGGGTTTGTGATAAAATAGTTATATCTAGTGTTAAAAATATTGGTGTTTTTAAGTCCACCAACGAGCTTAACTTCATTTTGGTTATTCAGGAATTTCCATGTTTGGAACGATGTCTGGATGGCACGCCCTGATCTTCCACCTGGTTATGGCGGATGGCAGGCGGTTGACTCAACGCCTCAAGAAAGAAGCATGGGTAAGAGAATCGGATAGCTAATAATAATTCTTGAGGTATCTCAAACCAATCTAACTGACCTTATAAACAGCCAGACAAACAAGGTGATGAGATTTAGAATTTTGATAAAAGATGGATAGTCAATAGCTTAATTGATTATATCAAAGAATCATGTCTTCATTTTTTATTTATGGGCGCCTAGAACAATTTCTATTATATGTATGGTGAAGATCAGAGATCAGACCTCAAGGAGAGCAAGTGTCGAAAGTACTAAATAAAATAAAAATGAAACATAAAGAGAAACTATGAAAACTTACCGTGAAAAGCACAGCTCAAAATCATATATTTACGCTGTGCCGACGAATCGAGATTCTATTCATCGCGCAATCAGCGAAGACAAAAGTAACCATGACGACCATCCAAGATCTTGGATGAGCGTCAAAGTCGATATTTTTATTCCCGTCGTTGAAAACACAACTTACAAAAAGTCATCAATGCTTTGTAAAAAGAGTCAGTGATAGAGAATCATAACATAAAGTCTGTCTATTATTTCGATTCAATTAAAGTGACATTTCCATAATTAAAAGTTTAGTAATTACTGTTATACATTTGGGGATCATGTAAAAGATTTCTTTCGAAATAAACTCATTTCAACTACACTTGGAGGTTTCTGGGGAATTCGTAAATAGTAAACTGCATACTGATACAGTCTGCTAGACATTAATATGGTAATATTTGCTCTTCATCTTTGATTTTTTCTACAGTGATTAGATTGACACATGCGCGATAAAATTTCTATTATTTGTCTTCAGAGGTTACTATTTTCTTTGAAAACTTAACCTCTGATACTCAGGGTAATGAAAACTTGAAACCATAAAACTATCATTTCTTCCCCATCATAGCTATACCATGGTTAATCGAAGCTTTTTACTTCTGATTCACAGGTCTTTACCAAATGGGACCTTGCTCATTGCTAGCAATCAAGGAGGGTGAAATCCATTTGAATTATGACACTGGATTTGTATTTGCTGAAGTCAATGCAGACACCATTTACTGGCAACAAAATGATGATGGAAAATTCGACCCGGTTTACAGAAATCGTACTACTATTGGTAAGCAAAGTTTTGTCATGAACTTTAGCTAGGTATTTTGACAAAACATGTTTTAGGTTTGCGCAGGTATATAAAGGGTTCCTTTCTTTACAACTCAAAAATCTCTCTAAGTTGTTCAAAAACCACGTCACTCTGTAACAAAATCACAAACATGGAAACTATTGTCTCTTCAAGGGTCACCATTTTCGGAAAATTTTGCCAAAAATTCGGGTATTTTTTAGCATTTTATATTTGACTCACTTTAATATGATCTTCAAGGGACTAATTTTGATCTGCAAGGGGAGATTTTCTTCGACTTACTGAAAGATTTGGATTACGTACGACTTTCCATGCTGAGGGGCCAATCTTTTATTTCGAATTACAAAAAGATTCGAATTAGAGAGAGTTGACTGCATCTGGATTATGATATCTTTTTTTCGCTATTTACAGGTGAGAAAGTGGTCACCAAAGCTGTTGGTGAAGACAAAGCAGATGACATCACTGATGAGTATAAATTCGTTGAGGGTTCAATGATGGAAAGGGCTTCCGTTAAAAAGGCATTACTTAAGTCAAAGAATATCGCTGTGAAAGCTGTACCCAAAGGTATCTTGTGATTTTGTTTGTCATTTTCTGTTTTGTAATATCGTATACTTTGCTAATTACGAAAGTGATCTGTATTCCTTAACTTTTTCAGTTAAGCAAAGTTTATTAACAATTCGTTTAGCTGTCAGTAATTTTGATTGACGACCTAATTCAAAAAAGCGGCAATTAGAAAAGATTTTTTGCTATTTATAACCAAGGCCGAGAAAATAGCATTTGATGTTGGCGTACCATGACTTTGAGCAAATCTTAAATTTCAGTTTCACTCAGTACTTAAGGAGTTTAAACAGCCACAATAAGCGTAGTAGTCTACCTAACCATATATAACATAGAGGATTATTGATTTTAACAACTATATCCCTGGTTTGTAGAAATCGTCGTGGAAATTTCAACTGAACAAGAGGCTTTTAAACCGGGAAGTGATTTGACAGGCGAGATCAAAATAGAAAATACGTGCGGTGAATTGCGAACGATGACGTTATTTTGGCGTGTTTTTGTTGTGCGATATGACGGTGTCGTTATCAAAGTCGTCAAATCTGATAAACATAAAATCACCGTCAAAGGAAATACAAGTGAGTAAATTTTTTCCCTCGTTTTATTACTCGCTTATTCTTTAGTAACTTTAGGCTTTAATGTTCTTAAAATACGCTTTATTAACTTGTTGACTTAAAATTGGCTTAAAATCATCATTTTCTTAGCCATTTCTGAAATCTGGCGCTGTGATTGTTCTTTATATGCTTTTTTTAATTCTGAGCTAAAACTAAGCCTGACGTTTTGAAAGTAAGAGCTTGTAGAGAAACATTCGCTCAGTAATCTCTTCATAACGCTAAACTTACTCAAATGTCTTGGCTTCATAAGCAGAATTTCGAACGGAGAAGATCGAAAAACCTCCACTACTCTAAAAATCTAATCTTATCGTCATCTTTATTATTTTCCAGAACACAGTAATTTCTTTGAAATAAACACAAAGGAAGTTGAAGACTATCTTTCAGAAGAAACGTTATTCCGAATCACGGGAACGGTTACCGTGGATACCACTAAACAATTGGCCGTTGCTAGTCATCTTGTTAACATTGATAAACCAGAATTAATGCTGAAAATTCTAACACCAGATGTTAAGGTAACAGTTCACTCTGGGATCTGCTGGGGAATCTGGAGATTGGATGGTAGAGCCAATATTTACATAGTCGACCGAAAGCTTTTTGATTCTCTCAAGAGCTGAACATAGCACGGGAGGAATGTGGTTACAAAGAGAAGACCTATATATATCATTGTACCGGTGCGCTGGCCATCAGTCTGTTCCTCTAAAGGACAAAAGAATCCTGCATTGTAACACGCATGCGTAATTTTTCGTTCTTTAAAACCATATGTAGTTAATTCCCGTGATAACCAAAGAAGAATAATTCGTAGGGGTGGACAAACTAACTAGGTCGGGGTTGTCGACGTCGAAATTTGTCGTTTGTTATGAAATTTATCGTTCTTTTTGTTTATTTTTAGTAAATGTAGGATTCTTTAAATAAACCCCTTCCATATTAAACCTTAGTCGAATGCACCTTTACTCTGTAGATAGAAACAGAGCAGCTCCGATCGAGGAGACCTGGTTTTATTAGTTTTTCTAAGTATTTTTGAAGACTGTTTTTCGCAGTTATCACTTTATAAAATATAGGGAAAAATCAAAATATAATAGCCGCATTCTTTTTCACCATTCAACACTTCATAAAATATATAACTTCATTTTCAGGCTGGCAAACCAATGCAATGTGAGCTATCTATGACAAATCCTTTATCGAAAATACTGACAGAATGTGAAGTAAAAATTGACGGCAGTGTAATTGAAGATCGACACGTGGAAGAAGTTAGGTGTGTGAAACTATTGAGCTTAAAACCAAGACAGCTCTAGAAAGGAATCTTTAACCTTTCTGAAGCAAGAAAAAGTGAAGCCTTAAGATTTGCGCTGTTTTTAGAATGATGGATTGAATCTAACCTTTCCTTTGCTTCTGAGAGTCATATTTTTCACAATCCAGCAATGCGTTTTACTTTCAATCGGGCGTCTGTTTACAAACCACGCGGGTCACGCGTTTCGGGTCCATAAGATCCAAATCTAGATTTCTTCGTGCAAATTACACGAAATCGACTAACAAAACTAATTTGAAACCCGTTCTTTATTGTTCTCTGCGTCGTAAATATGTAAATAGCAATAAACTTTTTCGACCGTAGTCGCGTGGTCAGGCGATTATCATTATTTAATTACACCCTAAACTCGATTCAATCCTTTTTTACACTTCTTCTATTGTCTACATGTACGAAAAAAAAACTGGGAGGGTTTTAGGGTGGTAAAACAAACAAAAAAATACCCGCACGCTAATTGGTGGAAACGGTTGAAAAGATGCATAGTCCTTTTCATAAATAACGTCTGGAGAAACCCAAAGGAGTTCATAAAAAGTTTAGTTTTTTTATGAAAGTATAACACTCATTTTGGTAACGGTTTCAAAATGAGGCAGTCATTGCACTCAAAAGAATTATGAAAAAGCCTTATTTGGCCAGGTCCTAAATTATAATCTTCGGTATCTAACAGGCTATCTTTGGCAAAGTCAGTTAAGAAATGGGAAAAGTCCCATTGCGTGATTCAAAAAGAATCGAATAATGTATCAGTAGGATTTATTGTGGCAATCGTTTTATTCATTTTGTTGATTTCATCATAAACTTTGTTTTTCAGTGACGTCAAGGAGGGAAGCACTTTCAAAAAGATTGTGGAAATTACGCCAGATGTAAGCTCTTATCGTTCTCTCTATATATAACTTTGAATATAGTTTTTTCTGGGGGTTACTAGGTTTGCAAGCTGATGGTAATGTCAGAGCCAAAGTTCGAAAATCGACCCTTAGAGAGACTGATTTTCGAAAATTATGTCCATTTTTATTCAGTTTTTGCCACCATTTAGCCCCAAATTTTCTGACAAAATTTACAAATTTTTAGTCCAAATTTCAAGAATTTATGACCCTTTGACGGGTTTTGTTTTTAATTTTCGTAATTTTTGAGCTCTTATATGATTGTTTTTTAATGGTTTTTTACACCTTTGAGGGACCTTCGAGAATGTGGAAAAGGAACTTTTATGGCTCGTTCATACCCAGCACGCATTTTACCCTCCCCCCTCCCGGAGGTTATTTACAATAAATATGTGTTTTGATCAATCTTGTGACATCTACATCATATGCTTTCTTACTCGAGCCGCAGTGACGAGTTCCGGGAAGGATGACAATGTGTCTGCTGGCTTTTAATCTGTTTGCCCGAGTTTTCAGTCTATAATCCGAGAATTTTAAGATTAAGAGTCGGGAACACTAAGAAATAGGGTGGGTGGATGAGGGGTATATGCGAACGGGACCTCTGTAAACCGACCCTTAGAGAGTTTTGCTGAAAAGGTCACTCTTTGGGCCTTTCTTGAAAAATTTTCTTGGATTTTCGAAAAAAGTCTTACCCTTAGAGAGACTTTTTTACAAAAGTTTCCTAAAAATCGTGAATTTTCCGACCCTTACAGAGACTAATCTAAAGTTTTCTGATATTTCCGACTCTTAAGAGAGACTTTGAAAAAACTGACTATTACCGTCCACAGCAGTCCATCCGTACCCATCGCATATTTTTGCCTAAGTACACCCCACCCCCGCGAAATAGATAACTTTCTTCAAACTTTTGCTTCTCACATTTTTAGAACATTGCTGAAAAGTCAAAGAAAAAGAGTTTGATGGCCAGCTTTTACAGTCGTCAGCTTGGTGGAATTCAGCAGACTATCGGCATCAAAGTCATGAGGCTTTAAGGGTCTACAGGCAGTGGCGTGAATTTCTATTCTTGAACATAGTAGATAGTTGATAATGCAAACAAAGCATGGTGATATAGACGGTAGAACGCAGATCCGTCTCACGAGACTCGGTTGGAAACTCGTAACAAGTTAAGAAGTAGGTGAGATTGACTTCAAGTGGGATGCAAAGCTTCCTTGATACATGGTTTTGGGAAGGAAAAGTGGAAACAATGCCCCTTACTTGTTTTGCTAAAGTTCCTTGTTGGCAATAAATAAATTTTGCAAATAGATAGTAAATATAAAAATTATAACGACGGTTAATTTAATTTTGAATGAGAAATTGAAAATAGCTGAATACCACTTTGTTGCTGAAGTCAAATTATTCCTGTTTCTTTTTGCCATTTTGAAGCAATTATCACTTTATCTTAAAACCACTCGATATATGTTCCACACACCTTATCAGAGACGAATGATGAGTCAATAAGGAAGGTGTCGGCGTTTATATGTTTTCCTACTAAAGTTTCGGGGTCTTTCCATGGAAATTATCTTTCATCTTTATCTGAAAATTTCAACAATTCATCTGCGAAGGAGTATAGGTCTAGGTTAGTCTCTTCTAATTAAGTGCATGTTGAAGCTCCATCGTGTCAGTTTTCCTTAATATTTTGTGAGAAAATTTTACCATGGTAAATAATTGGCTAAAGAATTTCAAAATTATTAATTTGTTACCCCGGTTCTCAATTAAGTTCACGTTTATGTTTATGGGTTTATAAGAATGCTTAGAAATTTCTAAAAACGAAATCGCTTGCTGTTCGACATAAAAATGTTACATGTTCATATAGTCGAACAGTTAAAAATCTTTGGGAAACATTTGGAACATTGCAGCACTACAATACACAAGCTGCAAAATAAAAAGTCTGAAGACAAATCACGCTTTTACTAGAAATTTCTATGTGCTTGTTACATGACATTTATTTCTGATTGGTTCGAAGTTATTGACACTAATAAAGTTGTAAAACAAGTAACATGGGAATAAAATCATCTCAACTTTTTTGAGTAGTCACATATTTTGACTGCATTGATATAATCTTGCAACCCGTGTATTATAAGGAAAACTAAATTCAAAAACCGCCTCCAAAGCAGCATCTCTTTCTTTTTTCCTTTTTTTTAGATATAGCTAAGTTCTTGATTCGGAGTGGACATTCATCTCACAGGTTTTCAATGTTGCAAGTGATTTCTTGATTTAAAGGGACATAACAGTACTTGCTAAACTTGTAAACAAACTGTATGCAGCGGATACAAAATCAAAACAAATGTCACATGTTAAAATAAAAAATCAAACCAAATATGGCTAATTTTGATTCTTCAATTGTTTTACAAGTTTGTTTTGGACACGTGATTTTAATTGTTCTCTTTAATGACACGTGGTTTGCGCAATGTTTACATTTTACTACTTTAATGTCCCTTTAAACATTTTTTTAAATAAGTTTAACTTTACAGCAGATTTCAAGTGATTTTTTGAATAGGGAAGCATTTATTATGGAGCAAATGTTCCATACCAGCTGAAAGATATATCCTGTTAACTTCCATCATTTAATACCTACCTTTTTATTTTCTTATAAATAAGTTTATTGATGATTAGGACGTTATCAGTTTTCCACAGATAACCATCTAGAAGCGGAAGGGTATCTTAAGTTGTAAAAGAAATCACTTTTAATCCCCTTTAATCCCTCTTAGATTCGTGGGCATCGTCGGCTTTATCTCCTCCCACCTGCAGGCTTCAGCCTCCATCAGGTGCACCAAATCACCCTAGAGACTTTAAAATAAATATACCCCTTATTACAATAAAGGGAAATTATTGGTCCAGTTCATTTTAAGATACGATACAAACCGAGAGGCATCGCCTTCGACCTGATTCTTGAATTAATCTGCTCAAAATTGGTAAAAGACTATTGAACTATTTGCTTAGACCAAGGTTTTGATTTTTTAAAGCGTATATTGTTATCATTTTACTTGGTTGATTTAAGCATAAATTTGTTTACGTTCTTGAGACCTGGAAGTTTATGGAACATGGATCCTTTTCTGGAGGTATGTAATATTTGTTTTCGGTTTTGTTTCGTACACGTGGGACCTGCAATTTACAACTGTATGTTTAAATTTGATATTTGTTGAGAGGTGGAGAGAGTAATTAATGGAGCTTGTGATTACCACAGATCTATAAAGCCCGAAGGGTTAAATAGGCAACTTTAAGCCTTCTCCAGCAAAAAAAGTGAAGCAAAAATTTTTACTTTTTATATTTCGTGCCGATGGATAGCATTTTAATTGTTTTCGGAGCGCGAGATTAAAAAAAGTAGGCGGCAAACGCTATTTGGCAACTCTCAAACCAGTGAAATGGCTTGTTGTCACGTGATTTCTTTGGTAGGAAATCCTACCAAAACTTGCTTCACTTTTCGATAAAGGCCGCGGATCTAGCCCTTTCTACTGTTTAGTTGTAGACGCCTAGTGCATTTCTTTGGTGTAAAACTGAAGTACATTAAGAAGTGTCGTGGGAAGTGGAAAGTTGGATTTAGAGTTACATAATCACATTTAGTCCACGCAGAAGCATGGGTGGAAATTTCAATTCGAAATTTCAATAAATACGTTCAGAAACTATTGAGTATCAAGTGATGTATGTATGTTTTCAAACTTCCGTAAGTAATTTCGACAAATTAAAGAAAATCTATTTTAGTCTTTTTACTAAAATTAATTGTTAATGACAAATTTACGTAATTTTAACTTCTCGAGAGGTTTCGTAGACAAACAGGCAAGGGGAAGTGCAAGGTTTCAAAATCTCTCCGATTTTCATTCCACTAATCATATTCTTTGATTCTTTTAATTTCAAGCCCGAAGGGCTAGAGGCAACCCTTCTCAGGCAAGAGAAATTGAAGCCATTTATTTCCCATCCAAAACGCGCCGTAATCATGACGACGGGTTGTATCTAGTGGTTCCTTTGTTTTTGAGGACTACATTTTTTGAAATCTAGCGATAGATTTTAGTTTCAATCCGGCGTTTGTGTAAAAACTACGTGTGGGGGTTCTGAATGGGAGTCTCACCTCTGGAATCTCGCCTCTAGCCCTGCAGGCTTAAAACTCAGTACTTTGATACCGTCTCTACCGTCGAGTAGCTTGCATCAGTGGAGGGAAACTTGAATAGATCTCAAATGGCTGACCATTCAAAGCAGCAAAATTTCAAAACGAATGCCCGTAAATTTTGTAAATCAGGTTTGTTTTGATTTAACTTTGTATTTTAATGACCAGCCAGGTCATTAATTTGAGGGCTATTGACCGAGTAAAAAAGAAACGAGTGCTGGTAAGATTTACCAAGGGCGGCCAAAATTTTACCCTCAAAGTGTATTTTCCCGACATTTTAGTTTAACTGAAGGGTAAAACTATCGTCTTTCCAGCAAGATTAATTACGAAAAGCTTTTAGTAGTGATCTTATCGTATTTTGTTTTCTTCCTGGTTTCCTGCCATATTATTCAGACGGGGTCAAAAACATATCGACATAGGTTACGGTGCACCTAGATCCAGACTTACCTATACAGGACTGTACAAATTGAACCTACTCATATGATTCCAGTGGCAAAACCCAGAACCTTGTGCACCATAATTGCTATATGAAAACAATGGTAACGACATTTATGAAAGCTGCATCGTTTCAAAAGTATCTGAATACTACCGTCGTTTTGTATAAGTTTCCCATTTCTGCAGTAAGATTCCTTTGCCACTTTTCTAGCAGAAAAAGACCAGGACTCCGTTTAATTGAAAATTAAGCTTCGGAATATTAGTTTTGTGAGTAAACGCAAGATTTTCCATACCTTTAGAAGCAAACCCTTTCCAATCTCTTACCGGTTATTCCGGGAAAAATAGCGGAAAGACTCCAGAAAAGTGACAAAAATCTTTGTGTGGAAATTGGGAAACTTATACCAAACGACAATATAGTTTAAGAAAACTGCTTGACGTAATAATCTGCCATATCATTAACAACTTGGCGACAATCAAAAATGATTCTCTTAATCTCGATGAGGTAATTTTCCAAATAAAGCAACGTGCAAATTAATTATCCTTTGAATGACCTCGCTTTTTAAGTGTGGAGGATTTTCTTTGTCGAGAAATAAACAGCAACTCATTAGATTTTAATAATGTTTGGTTAAACTGTGGGATAAAGTTTCCAAGCGTAGGATATTTGCTAGAAATTTTGTATTGATTAGGTAGCTCATATTCGGCCTTGCAAACAAATTTATTGATCAAAAATTAGTCTATTATTCAATTAGGAATCAGAAGCTAAAACTGGCAGTCCTTCAAGATTTGCCTGTAAAAGAAAAAACACCACATCAAACGAGACTCTGACCTCGTTCGTTTTTTGAGTATATAGATTTTCTTCTCATTTTCTTGTGCTTATCTTTAACAGTACAAGTGGAGTAGAAAAATCGCCGGCGTGTAGTGCTGAGGCTTTCTAATAATTTTTTAGACCCAGCCTCATTCGGGTATTCCAAAGACCATCTTATCACCATTTATGTAGATGACTGGGATTTTTATGTCTCCAAATAGTGAGATTTGTTTCCTATGTTTTCTGCGGTGGAATGTTTTTTTTTGTCTTTTACTTGGAACTCCTGAGTGACAAAGGATGATGACAAATTAGTATTTTTTACATTCCTAAATTTAAATTTAATTTAATAAATCGTTTTCAATCATTTTTTCTTCCTCAAAACGGTAAATTAATTTACATCATGGACCCAACAGCTGATTGGTTGTAAGTGACGTAAACTCAGTCAATACATCACTCTCAGCCAATCAGCTGTTGGATCCTAGGAAGACGTTGCATATGGTGCATATCACGGATAGAAAGATTGACAACCCAGTCAGTCGTAAGGGCTTTACTTAAAACCAAATAAGATATATTATCATTGAAAGATAAATGAGCTCATAACCACACATTGATTGTATTTTCGCAATCCTATATCTTGTTTATCTCATATTATGATCTGTATTATGAAATATAATATTCCTCGCTCACTATTATTATGAAGATTTATAATGTGGTCTGACCAATGTACCGTTATGTGGTTGATGATTCAATGAGGACCCCTGGAAAAAAACTTTTCTTTTCAATCCTGAAACAGTTTTCATTTCATCCTTAAATATTAACAAAGCATCATTGGCAAGTTTTCGTTTATCTTGCTCCCAGGGGGGGGGCTTGAGAGCTGGTGGGTATGTGCCACCCGACTCTTGATCTTCGGACCCTTAGCGGGATTTGAAAAAGAGAAAAAAACAGAAAATGTTGTGAATTTCACGACCCTCATTGGGATTAATTTGACCTAACTTTATTGATCTTTCAAATGGGGAAAGAAGCTGAAATTTTTTCAATATTAACAACGACCAAAGACCCTTAGTGAGACGGAGATCCAACTATACAGGCGAGCTTCCGGGTTCCAAAAAAGTCTGGCACATATCCGTACCCTTCACTTGCAAGGTGGGTACCTCCAGGGTCCAAACAGTCATTTAATTGTAATATTTGTAACAAATTGGATCAATGTGCAAAGAACCCTATGCGTAAAAGGAAAGTACCCGTCAAAACGGGCCAGCCCGCTTGAACATAGCAAGGTGTTTTTCATCTCTACTCTACCATCTTCTACTGAAAAAGGCTTTGAAACAAGTCTATCATTCCACTTCTCTAAATGTCGGTTTACAGTAGTTATCTAAATGCCGGCCTGTCAACAATGTTTTAATTTAGATGGGAAGCGATTTTAATTTCCTATTGTTTACAGCGCAGTAGGTTTTCCAAAATATTGTTCTAGTGTAGATTTAGGTGTAGTCTGTGGAGTTTCTTTTCAGTCCATCTTCCAATGGATTCATACATTGGTGTCTTTCTTTAGCTGGTACTTCATGATGATTCAGGACCAGAATTCCAAAACTCGAAATTTTCTTTTATCAGTATCAGTTGATTTTCCAGCAAATTTCATAGATGACCAACGGAGCTAAACTTTCATTTGTGGAAAAGAAGCAAAAAACCACAAAAGTCTTTTGATAAGGACTTTTTACTTGTCGCTATTCTGATAAGGAAAAATGATTTTGGAAATCAAGGT
The DNA here is from genome assembly GCF_902728285.1 of Clytia hemisphaerica. NCBI lineage: Eukaryota > Metazoa > Cnidaria > Hydrozoa > Leptothecata > Clytiidae > Clytia > Clytia hemisphaerica. The sequence goes on along the minus strand of NW_027103726.1, from coordinate 110,910 downwards.
TACGTAATGTTAAAATGGTGACAAGCGAGAGTCTTTTAAATGTTTCTATGCCCTGATTGTTGGAGGTTTATTGCAAAAAAAGAACAATGGAAAATTGTTTTAAATGCTTAAAATTCGACTTTTGTTTTTAGATTTGAATTTCCTTATGTTCATGAAAACTCGTGCTCCATCTAAGGAAGAGGTTTTATTTTAAGTATGAGGCAGGTAGTGAAGGTATTGAAATCAAGAGTCGTCTATGGAATTATTTGACCCGTATATGCGTGCAGCATCAGCATTGTTTTAATGTTCATTAAATGTTATTGATGAATCAGACATTGGGTTTACTTGAGTTACTCCCTTTCTATTTTGATCTTCAAAGTTCGAAACTTTAAATTAAAAAAAAGTTTCGATTTGAGTGAACCGTTTTTTATTATGCATTTTGTGTGGGTAAGGATGGGTAATGAAAAGGCCCGGGGAGGGCACTCCATTCAAAAATGACCATACGTGCAGCCCAGAACTAGATCTTTGAAATCGGACCCTTACAATGCAGAGAACATTTTACAAAATTTGAGCGACAAATGTTGACCCTTACGGTGCATTTTTAAGAAAGTTTTTGACCATTTTCAGGCAAAATGTGGTCAGTTTTCAAAATTTTACACCCTTAAAGTGCACTTTGGGAAGCTTGGAAAATATACCCTCAAGGACCACACGTATGGTAGGTCATTTACCTTCTTTTTTTCTTAATTGGACCCAATTTTCAGACCTTTTGATTCTGTTACCGTACTTGATTTTTATTGCTTTTTATTGGCCAAGTTGAAGGTAATTAAGCCTATACTGACTAATTTTCACTTTATAGACAAGTATTAAACCTTTGGTAAATTGCACAAAAAAGTTTAAATTGAGTTTGGAAGGGAAGAAGAAAGCTTGGTAAAGCAGTGAAACGAACATGAAAGTCTTCAAACTTAGATTTACACAGGTATGACATATTTCTTAACTACGCTTACACCAATGATTGCACACTCTTTTCCAGCCCCTTCGACGCTTTTTGATGATTCGGGTAGCGATTGTACCAACTTTCATCAGTAAAATCAAAAAGTGGTGCAAGTGGCCCTGGGTACTGGTTACGCTTGATAATCTTTTGATTGTTCTCTTCTGTTCCTGTGTAAAAGATGGCTGTTGCAAATTTCAGCCTTAAGAGTGTAGTCTAAGAGGGTCAAGACAAATGGAGCGAATAGTTTAGCAGCTTTGAAAAAAGAGGTAGTCAAGAGCTTCTTTGGATCCTTGGAACCATGATTTGAGTTTGACTAAAATTCATTTGCCTCAATGCCCCACAGGTGAATGTCTTTCACTAAAGGATGAAAATTTCAATTGAGATTTAAGATCAGGATAAAATCCACCTCGGAAGATTTTACAATGTTTGTGCTACAGAGGAGAACTAAACCTTGGTTATATTAGCCATATAGAGCATAAAACCTTAACCTGGAAAATTTTTTCAGACTCATTTTCAAAAAAACTCCGAAACAAGGACAAGGGTTATGAATGGTGACTCATCAAATCTTTTACACACGGGTATAAGTCTAACGGTTTTTGAAAACATCAAAGCAAACACGTTCGCGAGACCTCGATAAGCTTATAACACTTCAGTTTTACAATCGTAACACTTTGGTCTTTTGGAAAAGACCAAAGTGTTTTCGCAGGTGAAAAACATTTTACTGAGGAATATTTTAAGGTAATACTTACTTGATTTCACCTAAGTGCTAAAACTCCCGTAGGGAGCCAGACAAGACTGCTAAAGACATTCTAAGGAGCCAAGGTTTTGTTTTCAAGGTAATAGAGGTTTTATGTAAATCAAGGCAAATGATAGGAACATGGCCACAAAAGGGATGTTAGGATTTCTTCAATAGGGGTTAGAGGGTAGAAGAAATTGGAATTAAAACAAAAGAGAACACTTTAGAGTGAATTACTATTTATCGACGAATTTGAACCAGCAAGATTGAATCCTAACCCCATGATAAAGTTGACAAATTTTAAAAAGAAAACTAGTTTCATTTCATATTTATCTAGCAACAAAAAGTTCATAACAAGCTATTGGGAATGTCCTCTGAGAGTAACCACCCTTCAACTAAGAACCTCAAGAAAGATTTTTTGCCGTATTATTTTATGGATTTTGAAGTTTGCCTTGGAATACTAGCTATCCAGTCACAAACTTCAAATCAAACTTATCAAACTAACTCAGATTTCTAGGCTAGCCTGTTAACAAACAAAAACAAATAGTTGTTAGATGACTACATCTTTCATTTCCGATTGATGACGTGTAAGATATGAAAGATTCTTGTTATTTTTGGGGGCTATATGATAATTATTTGTGTCTGAAAGGGAATGAGTCATACTTTATAATTAGAGATCAGGATCTAAAAAAATTCTAGCAAGGTCAACTTCATGATCTGATACCATCATTACCAAAGGGGTGAAAGTTTTGTATTCAGTTTTTTTATATAAGAACAAACTTCTCAAGATGGCTTTGCGGCCCCTAAAACACCTGATTTCTTAGGAAAATATGGACAAAAATACTAAAAAAATGGTGAAAATAAGAACATGTCAAGAACATTTTCAGGCTTGAAACCAGAAAAGCTAAGAAAATCTGAAGGTATACCAGAACCAATTATACCAGTTTTTGATTTTACTGATCGACGCCTTCCGTGAACGACATCAGATATGCAAAGGAATGGATTTAAGCGAATGCCCGGTAGATAGGCGAAAATACGAGGAAGGTATATGTGGACGGACCGCAGAGGTTGGTATTCACAAATCAACCAGAAAACGTTTGCGAAAAGATTCTACATTTGAACAAGGAAGCATTTCATTTTGCACGGCGTCAAAGATTTTTGATACGAGCAAAATATGACATATAGCAATTTTTCTTACATAACGCCCCTGTTTTTCTAAAGTCTGTAATGCGATTTTCAAATTTTGATATATCAGTTTAAAATAGAGAAAATTAAAAGCTAAACGATTTATGTGCCCCCGATTTTCATTTCTTGAAAGAAAAATTAAGTCTGCCTACTTCTAAAGAAAAATATTAACTTTAATGAGCTAACGGCGTTGGAGTAGCTTTGTTTCGTAAATAAGGAACTTGAAATTGAATAAAAAGATTGAATGACCCTGGCCTACACTAAGAAAAGGTTCTTGGAATTAGACCAAAGATGTTATTTTGCCGATATTAAAATATCATTATTATTTAACTATTTTAACTGCAAAAATTGCCCAAATATCCAATTTTTTTTTCAAACTTCAAATTAATGCAATGGACTATAAAAGACGAAATTGGTCAAATTTAGGTTGTTTGTGATTTTAAAAAACTTTGTCAAAATTTTTGAATTTGGTTCTGCAATCATGGTAGTTACTTTTTTTCCTGAACCTCATGGATTGACTTGAACTCAATCGTCAAGCCCTCAATTTTGAGAATGATCGACAAAAGCCACTATCAGGTTTAAGTTTTAACCAATACAAAATCATAACGATGATAATAAGTGGCTATCAAGACCTCAGGACAAGACCGCAGACAAGTGTAATGAGATCTGCTCTCAGACCTTAATAAGACGTTATAATTATAGCCTAACGTTCATGAAACGTCTACATAACATTCAGACCGGGTATGAAGTAAAGTTCGACTCTAAAGTACTGACTAAGACTTACATTGAACGTTCTTTGGCTGCTCTTATAGATAATCGTCATGCTTCATCTGCTGTTTATTGAATGTTTTAACTTTGTCTGTCTGAAAAGTTTTCGATTTTTTTGCTGGTCACATTTTTCGAATCCACTATTGGCGTCAATCAATTCTTTCGCTTGGTTAGAAGAGTGTAGCTTTTTTCATACTTTTTCGAAGAGGTTTTCGCCATTATCTTATGATGGAATCGCAAGTACAAGCCAAACTGAACAGGATTTCCAAAGGATTTTATGTAAGAAATATTTATAACTCTTTAGATCTTATTCAATGTGACAAATGGTGAAAAGCGCGTGGTCTTTATCACGCCGCGTACTTAAATGTGACTTAGAATTTTGATTTATGTGTAGGAGCTAACATTGGAACCATTAAATAAGTCCCTATGATGTCTCTTTATGATGAGCCAGGGTTTTTGGGTGGAATTTTTACACGGTAGTGCTTGAAGTGTTTTTGGAAAGACGAAAAATTCGTTACCGTATATTATATACTAAATTAATAAAGTTTGCTGTTTGGTATAAAGTCACTAAAATTGGAAGATCAGGCTAAAATTCAAATATACAAGCTTCTCCGAAATTTTATTTGAAATCTTATCATGTTGAAAATAAAGTCAAGTTAACTTTTCGCCCTTATTGTTCGGATTTCCCAAAATCAAGCATTGTATAAATTCATCAAGAGATTTGAGTCACTATTTCTCATCATCTTTGATAATCAAATAATTGATAATTTGTAAAATATGTCAAGAACCTTTTCCGTTCTGTTACTATATAAATCTCTTTGTTAATGGTGAGGTGAGATGAAACACTTCAAAAACATGCCTTTTGAAACATTGTTTATTTAACTGTATCATCATCGATCATCGTAGACTTTAACAAGTGACGAAGTACCCTTTGCTTACCTCCTCGGTGCCGTGTGATTCGTGATTTAGTAAACACCCAGGTTAAGACAACCTTGTCTCACTACAACTCGAACAGCAGGAAAGAACTAAATACAGTAGAGTTTCAATAACCTGAGATGGTTTTCTCCCCCTCCCCCTGGCTGTTCGAGTTATGGAGACTTTACTGTGCCATTGTAAAAGTGGCTGGAATACAGCTTGAATTATTGGAATTATTCTATTATCTCCACTCAATAGCTACGTATATACTGAGTTTCCCTCTGATACTGAGATTTCTGCGCAATTTTAGGATATCTTTTTCACCGGGGAATTCTTTTTGCTTAATTTCAAATGGTTAGAGTCGGATCCCTGCATATGCGATTATAAAAAACTTTTTTAATGTTATGGAAGCAACATTCAAGTAACATTTATCACGTATCATCTTAGTAACATTAAAATGGACGTTAAAATTATTTACAATCCAGCTCTTAGTGTCGTATGCATGTTGTTGCTAGGTAACCTTATTCCAGACAGGAGAAAATACCACTTGAATTTTTGTTCGTAGAAACTTGGATCACCTTGTATGTGAGTGTGGTCATCTTGATGAATAGACTTATTCATAAAATGGACTTGTGAGATACACTTAAGAATACTTCACATTTTAGGTTTGACTATTTGGTACACGTTACTATCAAACATGTTGGATTTGTTTGGCATACTTTCAAATACACTTCTGAAAAGGCATATTCCAAATGTTTTTTATGAAGCAATAGTTTTTTATGTAGAGTAAAGTACTGCAGAGCTTTAAAGAGAATTGTTATTTTTTAAATGTTTTAGTCAAATACTAAGCAAACTGAATCTTATGTGTGGTAATTACTGATAACTCGATAAATAGGCCGAAAATCGTCCAAAGTTCACTTTCACCCCCATTACAAAACGTTTGGAGCTGTCATCCCCAATGGCAAAATCACTGTAAATTTGAGAATTCCCGCCGGATATCCGGGTTTCATTTCCGTATATACTTTAAGGGATGCTAAAACTTGAGAAGTGACTCGCATTTTTTCTCCAGCTAGCTTCCTAGGATTCAAAAGTACATAATCAATACTTGGACTGAGTGCCAAAATGTCGGCACCTTTCTCCCCTTTTTGTTGAAAAGTTTAAGCTATAATGCATACGATAAAATAAAGGCTAGACAATAAATACAAAGGATTTTTTACGCCTTTTCCTTTTCTTTTCCCACAGCATTTCCGTCTTAAGGATTTGGTTCCCGCTGTTTTATTCAATAGCATCACGATACCTCTTAATCGTGCTATTGTCAGTGACTCGTAAACAAATTACGCCACACAATTTGACCTTGCTATAAAACCGGATGTTGTATTGTTAATTTCGAATACCTCCTGATTATTCTTTGATTTCATTACTGATGTATTGGAAAATTGTGGTTTTCAGGGGGTAGGGTTTGTCGATTGAACTAAGGCGCCTGGGAACCGGATCAAAACAGATGTCTACTTCCTCAAAGTATTAGTGCTTCTTGCCTCAAGGGGGAAGAGTAAATTTAAAAGTCATTAAGCTTAGAAGGTTAAACAGTGTGCTCCACTGTAGAGATTTAGTGAGGGTGCATAATTAGGAAGTAATCCTTGAAAGAATTCCAGCAATTCCGAGATAACTTTTCGGGTGTTTAATCATTTTTCCCTAGTTTCATAAAGTTTAGGACAGTTTAACGCCATTAATACGTTCAAAAGATGTAAATTTTGGATTCCTTTTTAATTCTACTTTTTTGCTAAATCATGGAATTCTAGAAGAATAAAAGACATTTATGTTGGTTACAAAAAGAAAATTAGCGGCATTCAATTGCTTTTAGGCGAGGTATGTGAAAATTTTGAATCCCGACTAAATAAAAACTGCAGGGGTTGATTACGTTAAATTCTTTGATTTAAAAGCGTTATACCATCAGTGGAAACTCTTATAAATTCTGATGCCAACTGCTAATCATTCTTTTGCTACCTCTTAACATTTTTCTGAAAATTTGGAAGTTGATAATCAGTTTAATTTTGGGAGATTTTTGAAATGGCTGAGGAAGGAAAAGCGAAAGCTTTAAAAGGAAGACAATTCCGTCTGCCACAAGAACAAATGGACCAAATTATCTCGGTATGATTTTTAAATCTTGATCTTTTGAAACTCTCATGTAGAAACAGTTTATTAGAAGGTCCTATCGACCAGCACATATAAACAGAAATTTTTTTAGGACAATTACCTCGGCTGCCGGTTGATTTGATGTATGTTCTTAAGTCCAGAGAGTGGCACAATCGATCTTGAGAGGCGCTTAAGATGAGCCAATGAAGTCAAACATGACCTATTTTGCTTCAGTTGAAAAAGTTGCATTTTGAATTACTGTAATTGTGAAATTGGAAAAAGGCTGAAAATTTTTCTCAAACATTTTCGGAATCCAAAGCTTTAAAATTTGGGAAATTTTTCAACCTGTGGAACGTCTAAATTATAGATTACCAGACTGCGACACGAAATTTAAAGTGGAAGGTATTGAGCTCCGCTCCTCGTTTTCGGGGATTTACAGGTCCACTTCTTTAGAACTTAAGTGTGGGCGGCCACCAATCCACCATCGGTATATCACCTAAGTTTGCTAATAGCCTTACTGCTTCTAGTTTATTCGGAGTTTATAATTTATCTTTCAATATATCAAATTGTGTCACCACTTATTAGACTTGATGTCTCGCGGTGGGTCGAAGCCTAAAGATCTTTTTTTTTTGGTAAAGCCTAGTATAAACTAGGAAGGCTCGAATTTCAGGTCATCTGCAGGAATTTTGCTACCATTTAATACGTACCATTAGACGTTATTAAGGGTATGCTCTAAAGACCACAAACGAGAAAAGTGTTTAAACTTAAGAGAGTTATTTTAGTAACTTAAAGCTGTCTTTCGATAGAAAGAAAAACGAGAAACCCTCAAATTTGTTTGTTTATTTTGATTTTAAGGATTATGAAATCTCACTAGGTCTGTTTGGCTTAAAATTTTCCCATGTAGAACAATGGTGCCATTGTATTCAAGAAAATTTTAATATGGCTGTGTGCCCTTTGTCGTTGTTTAAAATACCCCAGCACGAGCTTATTTAGTTTCCAATGGTTTTGAATTTGTCAGTAAGCTATGCCCTACACCCACGTTTTGCTGTTTTCTCCAAACAGTAGAAATGTCTGCAGTTGTAGTGATAACAGCTCTAGCTTCCTTATTTGATTGGTATCTATCTCTGCTGAAACTGAACGTTGTTCTAACGTTCATTTGACGCCGTCCATGGCATCCATATAAAGTTTCAAAAATTTAAATAATGTTTTAGGCCTGCTTTGAAATATCCACCCCAACAAAAGCTTAAAATATCGTCCATTCATCTTATTAATATAAGTAAGCTGCCTCATGTTACCCTCAATAGCTGCAAAATTCAAGCAGGGTCCCTAAACGGGGTTTGCAAAAGGAAGTTTTGAGTTACCACCAGACTAATGTTATCGTGCTAAGCTACTTAGTGACAAATAGGCTCACCGGAGCAAATTGTTCCGAACAGGGCTGATCCTTGTAAACAAAATTACGTCATTCTAGAACCCCCATTAAGTTCCATGGAGACTATTGATTTCTAGACAAGTCATTGTAAACGATAAGACTTTCTCGTGACTCACTAATCTCTATTGATACCATACTAAACTCTATTAATTCGATTTTTATTTGATTCAGATAATCGGCAGGGAGTTTAATTAATGATAGCAAATACTTTTGAGATCTTTATCAAAAGATTTTAAGCGTCGTGGATTGTCTTTTGCATGGCTTCAAAGCAATTGCACAATCTTTGTTTATGCCAATCTTGAAATTTAGTTAATCGAAAGGCAAATACATCATTAAACTTCCCCGCTGACCGGTTCCCTCAGAGTCTCATTTTAGGAAAAAGTTTCACCGGGGTTGTGAGACAGGGGTGTAAATACGTTCCGGAGAATTTGTCATGTAGCTACCGTTGAAAAGAGCCGGAAATTCTGATGAAAATAGGTTGGTTTTTAGGCAAGTTTTTCCTCTCTAGGACCTGAAAGATTTGAACGAGAGAATCTTTAAGAAATATTCAAATATTTTCAATCTTTGGTGTATTTCCAACATCTTACCTTATGAATACACCTCCTTCTCACAGACTCCCTGGAAACCATTCCCACTGGAAAAATTGGCTGAACTATCGTCACCGATGAAAAATTATCCTTCAACTTTTGTCCCTACTGAAAATAATCAAATAAAACTCTATTTAAAGAAATTTACGACGGAAATAACATCATGATTGTAAGAAGAGTGGGTCAGAGGCCCAGTAGCTGTAAAACTCTATAATAGAATTGACAAACTAATGGAATGATAAGATCCATAAATTGTAAAGATGTAAGATTGTTTCATAGAGGTCAATAGACCTGAGAAATACACTTCTATAAATTAAAAAAAAATTAAATTAAAGCAAACCTCACTGCAAAATACTTACTACTCTTTTTCCCATCCCAACTGAACTTCTGACTTGAAAACAAAAGAATTGAAATCCCCATCCATTAAAAACATAGGAATATCAATCCTCGTCGAGTTTCAGTCCGTCATTTCATCCCAACTGGTTGAAAAAATCCTACAGGGTCTGTGAGAAGGGGGTGTATGAATTTTTGCAAGTAAAGAACTTGTTGAAAGTAACCAAAGGAGATTCTTAATAGCTTGTGAGTGTAATTTTGTGATCAGTGTTTTATTATATTATCGCTTCTTAATTGATAATTCGATACAATTATTAAACCATCGTAAATTGCGGCATCGTTTTGCTAAGTAAAATCAATTATCCGAATTTGTGATTATGTGACAATTATCCGAATTTGTGGTTCGACAGGTCATTAAGGAAAGTTGAGGTACAAAATCTGAAATCTTTGGATTATTGGAAAGTTTGCTTTACTGCCAATTTCCCGGAAACTGCATACTTTCAAATGATTTCTAAGATTTTGGAATACCTGAAAGATGATGTGATGACATCATTCCATAAATTGTAATAGAGTAAACTTATAAGAATTTATCATGTCTTTATCAAATAAACTTGATCCTGAATTCATAAAAAGCGTGGGCGGTAGGAAAAGATGATGGCAATTGAAAAGATCACTTCATGATATACCTATATGCCTGCTGATTAATCTTTATTGACTTATAAAATGTAGATTCAAAGTAAACATTTAATAAAGTTGGCAGGGTCTAAGGATTGTCCCTATTATTCAATAGTTCACTCATTTCCAACTCTCCAGGATTAAAAATTTGCGAATTTTAGTGGGCGTTCAATTATACGTATTTTTCGCTCACAGCAGGGATAAATTCAATATCAATTCCTTAGATCAGATTAGCTCCTTTCTTATTCAGAGTTATTTAATATTCTGGTTTCTGCTGATCCTCTAGGTGTATGCGACAGAAAAAAAACATTGGTACTCAAGGTTAACCAATATTTAGAGGAGATAGAGAAATCAGGGAAAAATGCTACTAGTACAATGATCGAGGATGTCCCCTACTTGCACAAGAAACTCCTGCCTTTCGGATATTTGCTATTTCTTGACTTACTAATGTCGAAAACACGACCATCAGTGAAGCTGTTTTTCATTTGTGATCCTTTGAGAGCCTAGATAAAAGTGAAAACACCAACTCTTTAATGACATGTACATACCCAGAACCCTTTTTGCGAGGAAACAAATACCTCCGCCTGGCGAGACAATCATCAAATGCTATGACTTTTTTGTGAGAAGCCTGAGAGAGTAGCTTTAAAAGTACCGGAAATACTCAAACCCCAATAATCTTTATAATCGACACCACTAGGCGGAGCTTTGTCAAGTAATCGGTAATTTTGGTATTTCGATTCCATTTGTGAGAACTTCCGGTTGTAGTACTTATAATTATGGTGTTATTGAATGATCTTGTAGGATCGTCACTTTTGATCGACTATTGCAAAATAAATGAATATTTTGACACCGATGTAATATTTTATGAAGATACTTTTTATGACCTCGTCGAAAGAAAAGAAGTGCGGTAGCATGATGGAGTGTGAGCGGGTGTCGGCTCGGCTGAATTATTTGCTGTTAAACTTCTTTTTGATAACGTTTGTTATGACTGAATTTAAGAGCGGAATTAAAAGGATATAGGGCTCCCTGTTTGAGAATTTTAAGAAAGATAGTTTTTAACTTCAGTTGTTTTTATAGTAAATTAGAAATAATGAAAATTAAAAAGTCTTAACTTGCTGATTATGATTCACCAAGACTGCACTCCGAAAGATTTTTTTAAAAAAAAAGCAAAAGTTAAACAAAAATGACATCATTTTTGTCGCTGTTTCATTAATGTTGATATTTCAAATGACTTTCAAAACATAATTTTTAGGTTAGTGATATGACTGAAAATAAACTTCTTCGATGATAGGTTCTATTTTTGTGCGTGGGTTTATTATTTTTTGTTTACTTTAGGATGGTCGAAAACCGTTAGTTGGTGACGGTGTAGAGATAAAAAAGAGTCTACAAAATAGAGTTGACTCTCCAGCTCCAAAGGAAAAAAAGCGTTTTTTCAATTAAAGAAAGATTTTAATTACAGAGAGTGATGAAAACCTCTTTCCAGCTTGGGGGACTAATATTTTAGTTCAAGAAAGATTACAGAAAAATTTGCTTAATAGAAGTTCGAATTAGAGAAAATTGACTTGACTGTAGTCGCAGTATATTGAATTGACTTTGGAGGAGAATTTCATGAAAATGTCAATTTCCAAGAGCTTAAAAACCTGTTCAGTGACAGTTACGTGTGACTTATGTCATTCCTTTTTTACGTAAGATTGTGTACTATTTTGCCAAAAATCCTTCACTATGTCATGTCAGGATCAAAAGTCTGTTAAAGTCATATTAAAACCAGGGATAGCAGAAATAATCTTACGACTTCAAAAACTTCGAAGAAAACTCTGTTTATCAATCAGTGTCAGGGGTACTGGCTTTGCCAGATGACCGGAAAAAATTAGGAACTTTTTGTTTTTGGTAACCCTTAATGGAGACTGAAATTTGATTTTATCGTCTTTACTTTCCCTATAGGCTGAAAAAGGGAATCATTTGCAAAGGTACCTTCTCCTCACCCATGCAATCAGCTAAATTTGGATTTCCTTGCAAAAAACATCTAAAAATGATCAAAAGCAGCAGCCTCAGCTATTTTCATTTTCCAATTACCATAATCAAGCTGTGTGTAGGCATTTTAATTAGGTTTCAATCTTTAATAAACTAATCAGTTTTATACTATACAATGGAAACTGGAGTTTCTGGATTATGATAATCATCTGTGATTAGCAATAACCTCACGAGCTTGTTCCACATAAGGAATATGAAGTATGCTGGTATTGAATCTAAGCTTTCAATGACCGCAGTATCACTTTTGTCTTCTACTATGTAGAAATAGTGGCTTTCACAAGAGACGTAGTTGCCAAATTGATTATGTTGATACAGCCATTATTAGCCTATTAGGTACACTTTGATATGAAAAAGGGAATTACCTAGCCTAGTTAAAGTTTTTTATAGACTGGATGGTGCGGTTAATACTCAGCGTTATCAAAGATTATCAAAAAGCACGGCCAGAAGTAGACTCTGGGAATTACCCGAAACTCATTGTTCAGCCGAAGATTTTCTTTGACATACCATTTCTCTCACATACCAATTTTATTCAATGAGAAGGATCTTTAAAAGGATTTAAATCTGAGTGTCACATATGAAAGGTTTAATGTCATTTAAAGGGTATCAATGACAGATAAAAAGATAATTCTATTAAGAGAACTGTCTAGTTTTGCCAGTAGTGGGAAATTTAAGCTCGAGAACTAAACTGTTTGAAAATTACCACTACAGGCAAAAAACGGGATGTTTCCGTAGAAAACATTACGTAACGAAGATCATGAATTAGAGGCTTGACATTACCCAAACAAAACTTGAAACTGTCCACAAGTCTTAGAGTATATAACGATCAACTTTTACTTTGTCACCTGATCTTAATAACAATGTTTATAATTTAGCCTATCAATCATTTTTGAAATTGACTTAGCACTAGGTTGCACCCAAAACCTCATGAGCTGACTTAAATATCAGATTATCTTTGATATATATTTCTCTTTTTATTATGATATTTTTTCTTTCATGTTCCAAGTGATATATCATGTCAAATCTCTGATGTCACATATTTATTTGGATAAGGTATTTGAAGGTTCATCTTTTTTTTGGTTCAAAATTGCACAGACACTTTTAAGACCACCATTGAATCTCAATGACTGAAGGAAGAAGAATACTTAAAACTCGGAAAGAAGAATTATGGAACCACAAGTTAGATATTAGATCCCCTTGGACCTCGGTTTTCCCCGCTGGAAAAATTGGCTCAAAATTCGTTTCTGGTGAGAAAATACCCCGCAATTTCATCCCCATTGTGACAACTCTTGTCTCTCGCCCCAATGGGAAAATTCTTTTGTAATTCTGATAACGCCGACTTGATTTTTAATATTTAAGAAATATAATTTACATAGCCCTACATCAAAAATAGGTTACTCTTCATCCCCGATGGGATTCAGCTTCGTTCGCTATTCTCACTAAATGAATCTCCCTGGGACCTACCTGAGACAGGGGTGTAATATTTCTTTAGAAAAATTTGTGGTGATTCTTTGACACCCAATAATGCGATTTAATTTTAATCAATGTTTATTCAGGGGTGAATACTCTTTTCCTGTACGTGCAATGAATTTTGATACTTTAAATCAAATTCTTTGGTATATGATTAATCGAAGTATAAAATTCGCCTGCGTACAAGTGTCACTCAATCATAAGGCGGTTGCAACATAATATAATGTAAATAAAAACAAATAGTTAAGCAAATATTACTGCATCCCAAAACCTAATATTGAGAATCCAATAGAGGACAAAAATTACTTATGATTTCTAAAGATAAAATAAATGTTAGTTAATAGAGTCTCGGGTGCCAGATTTATTACCTACTGTGTCAATAAATAGCTTAATGAATACTATATTTGCTATACACTTATTAAATAAAAAGTACACACGACACGACGAAGACTAGCCTTAATTATGAAATCAATAACAAAAAGTTGTAAAAAAAAGTTGTGATTTAAATATAAGAAAAACACCTATTTATTTAAGAGATGAGGTCATCATCCTTAGGTTTACTTTTTAATCTCCATATACGGCCAATTGATCCTATTGTTTCCAATTGTTTTGGTCCTATTGTTTTAGTTGATGATGAAGGAAGTGAATCACCTATAAATCACTTCATTCCACACTCCTGATGTTCAAATTTTTACCACTAGCAGTACACTCGCTTTAATGTGTTACAGACGTGTTAGGCCTCGCGTTGATCGTGTTGAGCCCCGTCATAGAATTACGTGAAATTCGCGTTATATTTGTGTGATTTTAATGATAAAAAAAATCGAATCTGCAACAATTGATACTGGTACGCTTTTGCATTTTAATGAGATTCGAAACTGAATTTTTGACTGTAGGAAACATTAATTTGCGAATAATTCGACTTTCTTACTTTGATTTTGGACCATTGATTGATTTAATGGTATGTAACATAATCAAGTAATTATTTACTACTACGCAATAATCATAGAGCTTTCGTTTTAAGAAAGTTGATGAACTATTTTATCTCATTATTATTTGGCAGACTGATATCACGCTATTGACTAGCCGAGAGAAATTACCGTACGGAACAATCTCTTGATTCAATCATTGCACCTGAAACTGGTTTTTTTGGGTTTGTGTATATATCTTATTTGGTAATTTTGTACCGCATCGCTTTATTTTCAAATTGCGTTTTAAGCAATTCTCATTTCAATTTATTTGGAAGTACCGTTATTTTACAAGACTTTGTATCAAAGTTGTTTAAATTTGACTGAAAGCTTAACGAATGGCAATATTATCAGAAGAGGTAAGTTTCACTTACTTCGGTTTAAATATTTATACTGTAGTATATTTTGGAAAGAACTGGATCATTATCCTAAACTGAAATAATGCTCTGCAGCTATACGCACGTTTTGTTTTATAAGAACATCCAACATTTTTGAAGCCTTTGGATGTTCTCAACTTTTTTTAGTTTTAAGCCTAAAAATGTTCTGAACATGTTTTTATTTTTACCATTTTTTGAGCATTTCCCTAAGAAATTGGGTGTTTTAGAGTTTGCAAAGCCTTAAAATGTTATTAACTTGGTATTAACATTTTGGCCATCGAAGCCTTATGTTCTTATATAGTTTGTTCTTATAAGCAAAAAAACGTGTATATTAGCTTGTATGACCTGCTGAGATGATATGGATCTTTTCTTTTGGCCAAGCTTGTTAATGATGTCCTTCAATCATTCCTTTCAGGGAGTTGTAACGTATTAAAAAACACTTTCGCTGGGGTAACAGATATCAGTAAGTAATAACTCGAACACACATGGGGTTGTTCGAGTTATGGAAAATTCAAGATATAGAATAATTAAGGCATTGTTAACTTAAGGGATGAGAAAATCTTTTTGACATATAAGGAAACATTCGAATTATAGAGGTTCGAGTTAAAGGGAATCTACTGTATTATAAATTACCAACCGTTATTGAAAACTTGGACTTCTCGTCAACTTTCGTTCGTCATCTTAAGTACTCTCTATATATGAAGTCATAAATAGTTATGACTTGTTATTGATTTCAGTCATTCGTGTATAAAAAGGTTTCGAGAATTAAAAGCTTAACAGTTGAATTTGAGTTTTATATCATAAATACTAAAAAGTGAGATTCTTTCATGGTAAATTTAACCATTTTTGTGTCCGCAGTGGAGCGGAAAAAGTCTTTATCCCCAGAAGTGAATTAGACATCATTACCCATTTTTCTCACTATGATATTTAAGGGAAACCGGAACCTTTAGACCGAACTTTTCATCCCTGGGTACCTCTGGTCAGGTCTAATGCTAATCGACTTAGATCACACCCTCTTCTCGCAGACCCAGGAAACCTATTCCACTGGAAAAATTGGCCAAAATATTATTCCCAGTGATAAAGTATATTCTAAATTTTGTCCCCGCTGAAAATAACCAGATAATCAAATACCACTGCAAAATATTGTGCTATTCCTTCCACCCTGTCCCCACTGAATTTTCTGGCTCGAAACAATAAAATTCAAAACCCGGCCATAAAAAACATGAAAATACCAATCCCCGTCGAGTTTTTAGTCATGTTTACCCCCACTGGCTCAAAAAATGCTTCCGGGTCTGTGAGAAGGAGGTTTTAGATCGGATTAGTAAGAATGCTTAGTAAGAACAGATAACCCTAACTACTTCTTTAAAGTGTCTAATCAGGGATCTGGTGACTACTTTCATCCTATACATGGATACGTTATTTTTGCTGACTAATTGATGACCTTTGGAAACAAAAACCTTACGTGGAAAATCTAGAAGAAAAAAAACAAGGCCTCGGTCGAAAAAAAATAAAATTTTTCTTTTGGCGTGGGATTTTGTGGGATGCGATTTTTCAATATTTTTTTTACATAACTATAAATTATGGTGTAAGTTTGCTTGTACGAAATTACGCAGAGCTGCAACCTGCGCAGCTCTCTCACTATTTAATTATCATCATACCACAACACTTACCTTAATGTTTTTAAAAGGGTTCTTCTTTTTCAATTTTAACAGAAACAAAGAATTGATCAGCTTTATTTTTTCTAGTCCAACGTCCCCCACTGTTTTTTAGCGTGGGTATTGAATTTGAATTCTAAACTTCCTTGTGGGAATTTTAAATGAAACTAACGCTTAGTTTTTCTGTGGTATCACTACATTCACCATTCACCGACTATCATTTCGGTATTCATGATATGCACCATTGCAATGTATTCCACGGCCCCAATAGTTGATTAGTTGAAACATAGTATAAGAAAGCCGCGGCTTTCTTATACTATAGTTGAAAGTGACGTATTAACTGATTTTACGTCATTTACAGCGAATCAGCTATTGGGTCCATGATGTAATGTCAGAAGCCATTGCAATAGTGCATATCATGGATATGTCATTTTGGTGGGAAAGTGATCATATAACAGTCTCCTTGACAACTCGGTTAAGAAGAATCTTCTTACATTGGGCTTTTCCAGAAATAGTCCGTGCCCCCGTTCTGTTGAAGATATCGGATATCCAGGGGGTTAACGATTTTTGTTCGAAAAGTGGATATCCAGGGGGTTAAAATTCTACAAGAGCGGATATCCAGGGGTTAAAGTGTCTTTTCAAGTAAAAAATACGATATACAGTGGTAAGCATCTTTATAAGAGAGCATATCAGGGGACTGAGCATATTTTAAGAGTGGATATCCAGAGGGTCTTTACTAATAAAGTGGAATGGAAAGCTGGAAAAGCCCATTGCAGAAAAGTAATTGAGGCCATTGAGTAGTTACAACCTCGATATCCATAGGCTACAAAGCAATTTGTTAATTTCCCAAACACTGAGCAAGACTAGACTAGTACTAAAAAGGTGCCATACTATGTTGCAATAATTTGGTCATTAACAAAAGGCCACATCGGAAACACGAAATTTTGATAAATGAAAACCAAAAATGCAACGACATATAATCACAACAATGACAGCGCAAAGTTTAAGAGAAGAGCTGAAGTTTTTATAAAAAATGTCACGTTTAATTGAGTTCCTACTGAGAAGGGGTTTGTCATACGCTTTCAGACTGTAAATCATTGAATACGTTGTAAAAAAGCTCAGCTTGAGAAGTTAAGTCTAATCACGGTTTTAAAATACGTCAGAGGTCTGGCCAATTGTAATTATTTCAAATTATTGAATTACTCTAAAGGATGTACATATACGAAGCTTAATTGACAAAAAGAAAATGCGGTTTTTGGTATCAGATAAGCTGAAAGTTCTCTTTTTGACCTTTTCCTGTCGATTGCACTCATTATTTTTTTGCGCTGATTTCACCATTAACTCAAAAAGGAGATGATTAGAATGGTAAGGATTTTAGAATTTTTGTTTATTACTTTCTGGTGGTTTGTAGACTTAAGGGCTCTGACCATAGTGAATTTTTCATAATTGCCGTGTTTAAAATGTGTTTTCTGACTGATGTAACCAACAAAACTATGGCATGTTATACATTTTCTGTTAGACAAACTATTCCTGAGTCTGAAAATTCAAAAATTGCATTGAAAAAAGTTGATGAAGAAGAAAATGAAGACTTTTGCGAGGAAGAGTATTTCAACTTTGAAGAGCTTAGTTTCGGCGAAGAAAAAACATTTTGAAAAAATTTTCGCAGTAGATGGTGTATCTTTTACCGAACAATAAAAATTTTTGCGGAAAACTTTTCTAAATGCTTCTTTGTCTCGAAATCTTCAAAATAGTGGTTTTTCATCAATTTTTCATCTGGATTTTCCTTAAAAAAACAGTCATAACTTTTGACACATCTTTTTAGAAAAATTTTCCGCAAAATTTAAAATAGTTCAATTCTTTGCGGACAGTGTAAAGAAATTTTGAAACAAAAAAGTTAATTACCCATTAAAACTAAGCACTTTTTGTAAAAGAGGGTGATGCAACATATTATTAACATCTTTTTAAAGTTCATAACGTCATTTTTGCAATTAAATTCTTAATTAATTTTAAGGGATTCGATTAAAATGCAATTTATGAAGGCAATTCTTTGTTAAAAGTGTTAAGGAACCTGAAATATAACTTTTATGTTCAAATACCAAAATCAATTTTTGGACTATGGTCAGAGCCCTTAATATATGCGTAGCTGACTTTACACCGCAGGCTATTCATAATAGGAGCCGTGACATCTTTCGTGGGACATAACGCCATGTGTGTTTAAATTTTGAAAAGTTGATGTGATTTTCCAATCTTTTTGAGAGGAGCCCGCTGATTAGGCCTTGCAAAACTTATCCTGACCAAAAGAGTAGCGCTAGAGGAAAAACTCCTTACCGAAAAAATGGTTAAAAAAATTCGCAAAAGAGTGATCTTGGCATAAAATATCTAACAGGCTAACTTTTGGAACAAAAAGGTTTCTGAAACTCTCGTAGCTACAAATGGAGCCTAATTACCAAAGAGATATTCGCACCTAAGCTAAGTTATATTAAAGCCATGTAACCTGATTTAAAAGTTTCGTGCACTTAATATTAAGCCACATACAGTAGTTTATGCCAAACAAAAACAGAAGACTACTTTAACGTGGCTAAGTAGACAACTAAGAGCAATAGTCTGTCAGTGATATAACCGCAATAAAACCTTTTTAAGAAAGCAATAGAAAGCTTCAGTTTTTATAGATTCATTGATGCACAAATTCTGACTCCCGTCAATTTCAATTCTTCTTTAAAGAGTTTGAGTTCTTGCGAAAATGACACTTTTTTCAAACCTTTTTATGTAAATCTGCAGTTGGAAGATTTACCAAAGCTTTCTAATTAATCACTTCTTTGAAATATATGCATATGGCTCAGCCTGACGCAAACTAGACCTTGATACATGCATTAAAAAGCCTTAAATACATCCGAAACTATTCAATGGACCTGTCAGCGCTGTCAAATGGATTAGGCAACCATGAAAATAACATCAGTTTCGTAGTTTCCTCTCGGAAACATGCGTTTCGATAATACAATCCATATCTTTTTTTTTATAAGAACTAGTAAATTCTGGCTGAGCCTCCGATTCAGTCGCATTTATTCTTCTCTGTGGTTTTAAGGCTTTTCTGTCGCTTTTAACATGTTTATCCTTTTCATTACCACCTTAGTAGATGAAGCCTTCTACCTAACTCTCTGGAATCTTACGCTAGAATCCTTTTCAATTTCTAGTTAGAAGTTAGTCAAGATTGAATCATAGTTTCTTATAAAATATTCATACAATTCCAAGATTTGTGTACAATCTAGTAAAATATCGTATGCAGAAATTTTGCATCTATGACAGAGAACATTTCTTTCCTTATAAAGATAAAGGACGTTGAGTGAGTCTCCTGCTCTTCGAATTTTCTTTGAGATTAAGTTTTGGTGGAATTCTAGTTATTAAGGATAAGCGAAATATATTAGATTTTGTTGCGGTTAATGGTGCCCATATATGGCTGGCCCAATCAACAAGATGTTTTAGCTGTCAAAAATTGAAGATTGATTTTTTTGCACAAAAAGAGAGCTGAGCTGAGCATTAAGGAGAGTTTCCCCTGGTAGGTCAACACGATTTATGTGGGAATATTTAGATTGGAGCCTTTATTAGTGTTAACAAATGTTTTTAAAATTGGTATCGCAAACATGAACAGCCAAGGACATGGAAATACAATAAACTGGGCAATCCCTGTAAGTTTCGAAATCTATTGTTGTTTTATTTTTTCTTGCATTTGTTTCCAAATTTTAAACATTGTTACACTCCTGTGACCTAAGAATGTTTCCCCGGGTGAAGTAAAAGAGCAAAATACCAATGGTTATTTTTTAGCTTGAAAACCTTATGAGCATTTTGAAAAAAGTCCCTTTTCAATGCATTGCTGGTGGAAAAAAAAATGCCATGGCACGACGGAAGCTTTTTGTATCTGGTACGGCGAATAAGGAAATCTAACCGATTATATAGCGATTTTACCGACGAAGAGGAAAATTCCGGGTATTTTGTGAAAATCTGGTACGGCGACCGCTGTACCTGCCGTACCCGTTTCGTCGTGCCATAGCACCGTTAGTATCACCTCGGACTTAGTATAAGCTGACTGTAAAACCAGTGGGATTTTCGCATTGACTGTCAAATTTTCTCTCACAAGGAATTACAATTTTTTATTTGTTTTTCCTTAAATTTGATTTTCTTGTGGGAGCTGATTTCAATTGATAAGCGTAAAAAATATTTTCAAATCTGAAAGAGAAATTCCTAAATAATCAAGTCATAAAAAATGAAAAATGAAATGAAAAGTACATGGGAAATCTGTAGTTTTCAAAAAGAAAAATCATAAATGATCGAATCAAATTTCCTTTTTTTTAAGATTTTGTGACCGATTTAGCAATCTGAAAAATCTCTTGACAGTTTTATTGAGCATCCGAAATATTTAGGAACTCTTTGTACCTCAACTTTTTGCATTTCTTTTCACTAATTACTTCCCCTGCGTCCATGAGATCTTTAATGAAATTAAAAATCGACTAGTTACTAATGATATAAGGACGTAAGATGGCCATTAATACTAGTCGCATTGCATAAATCTTAGATTTTTCAAAAAAGACAGATCGATAATGTCATTAGGTTTTTCTTGAATAATTACCTATTTTACGATTAAGATTAATGTAAGATTAATTACTTCGATTTCCATTAAAATATAAAAAAAATTGTTGAGGGGTTCAAATGTTCTAGGGTGCCTTCAGTTCAGGAGCCCCCCCCCCCACTTCAATTCACGCAATCACGCAAATTTTTTTTGCAATTCACGCAATTCTCTTTTTAATTTTCACGCATTCACGCAAACCGCTGGGGGCCCCGTATATACTAAGCCTAGATATTTATATATCACTAAATTGACGTTGTTCCATCGATGGTAAAGAAATTAACTAGTAATATTTTTGCCCCCTAGGGGCTTTTGTTGCTTCAAGTAGCGGACTTGCTCGCCAGAACAATATTCATGTTGTTGATGTTTCTTCCGATTCTGAGCGGGCCGCCGCGGTTAATTTTAGCTATGTATGAAATATTTTGAAATCCACAAGTTGCCAGGCAAGGAAAGATTGTTAATGTGAAAAATCTGAGTTTATAATTGAGCAGAATAAAGGAAATTTCTAAAAATATAATACATTAGGGTTTCGATAGCGCCTAATGGCACCTTTGTTATAATGTCTTTTTTGAAACTGTGCCAATAAAAATCATTTTGCACCACATCAAAAGATAGGATACCAGGGGGATAAAAAATTTTTCGGATCCCTTTTATAAGTTACATTCACATTAAAAGGTACATAATTCCACGTAATTACACTGCCGCGACAACGCGCTTAATTTTGTAGCGGCTGTAACATGAAGCATCGAGCTAAGGTGCGCAAGATTGTTAATTTGATTTGATCCCTATCCGGGTTATACCAAAAGCAAGCGAAAGGAGTGCCGTCCTACCCTACCTTTGTTTAAACTAAATCTCTGGTGTAATTAATGACATGTCCCATAAGCGTGTTTTCTTTTTTAGAATGGTCGATGACCTGGTGCGTATGCAAGAAATCTTTGAAAATAGTTGTAAACGGGTCGTTAAATAGTAATTATCTTTTTCTTTTTAAAATTAAGCAGGAAAGAAAAATAATTTCTTGTATCGAAGTATTATTTCGAAATTATACTTTTTAGTTTTAAGGAAAGGGGCAACGGACGGAATTTTTGAATTGAAATTCAAATTTTTTTAATTGAATGATAAAGGTGATTAATCAGGAACAATCAAATTTGAATTTTTGACTTAAAGATAGAAAGGTACTGACGTCAATTTCAGGCCATTAAAGAAATTACTGTAATTAATTTTTGTTGAGTATTGCGAAATCCCTACATTGTGGTTTAGGTAAAACAAACTAAAAAAAGTTTTCAGATTGTAATCAACCGACTAAATGGGGGTATAGCTAGTATAAATTCATGTAACTTAAGAAAAATACAGTCTAATGACGCGCCAAATTTATTTTGGAGCTGGAACCAGATTTTATTTATTCGTAAATTTTTTGTTTGGATTGACATTTTTTTATATATCATTCTCTAGCACAACGTTTTTTTGCTAAAACGCTAAAAGACTGTTACCTTTTGATTTTGACTGAACGTTTTTAACTTTACATGCATCTTTAAAAGGGTAAGATTTTTTTTGGTTTTACTAATAACTTTCAAATTTCAAAGAGATTTAGTGATTGGCAGGCTCAAAATGACATAAAACTCGCCAGGAATTTGAGAAATAAATCTCATTTGCTCAAGATTGGAGAGGCTGAAATCTCCTCAGTCTCCCCGCTTCCACCGAAGTTAGGTTGACTGGATTGTTTTAGACTTAAGAATAAATGGTGAAATCTCATTTGTTCAAAAGTTGGGAAGGCTGAAATCTCCCCAGTCTCCCCGCTTCCGCCGGGCCTTTTGTTAGGGGGCTAATTTTGCAAGTGGTAATGATTCAAACTTCTCAATGTCTTAAGATGCAGGTTATTGTAATTCTTTATATGCAAATCAAATGTTTTTGAAGGAAAAATTTTACAACCTAGTATTTCTAACAGTTTTTACCAACAGGATTTCAGTTTTCGTTTTTGGCGGTATCTTCTGAACCACCCCTTCTTCTTTAACGCCATAATGTAAAAAATTTGCACCAATATTAATAAAAGGAGGGAATTAGATAGCATAGATTATGGGGACCCTATGAACGTAAGCAAACTTTTCTTAAGACCTTGAAAAATTTCTTAAGCTTTAGAATAAGAATACCACAAACCTGGTATGGTCTTAATAGTAAAGTAAAGTTTTACATGCATATCTATTTAACGGTTAAATCATGTGGTAGATTATTACTTTAAAAGTCCATTGGAACTCTCTCAAAATGTTCCAAAAGGGTTGATATTAGAGCAAACAGATTCAGGGTATTTTTTCCGCAAGGTCTCAAAAAGAATTATTCCAAAGATTCGAAGACTTTGCTCAAACGTTTGATAAAAGTTTGATAAAATTTGATTCATTTCATTTCGGTTAATGATCTGTTGAAATTGAGCAAACATGAACAATTCCAAATCGCGTTTCAAATCGATATTTTCCAGGGGCTAAACGTGTTAGCTTCATATCAAGAAAAGAAAATATAGGTATTTCTACAGAACAAAATGACTTAACCATCTGTGCAAAAAATAAATCGATACTTTTTATCTGTCAAATGCACTTGACAAGCACTTCATAACGACAATAAAGAACTAAAAATTGCTTAATCAATACAAAACAAATATTTTTCAAGGACATTTATCTTTCTTCTTGGATTCAATCAATCAAAATTTTCCAAATATTCATATGATATGATGATATCATCTGGTTTTATGGTTAAAATATCATTGATTGTTAGTACGAAAAATAACATTTTGCTACGTAGAGGTTCCAAAGAATATTTTGTGTAGAATTTTGTTTATATCAAAAATAATTGTTTACTTGACCTGGTTTGGAGATTTTTCGCGAGTTTTATTGATTAAAGGCACATTGGGACTCAATAAATTAGAATCCCAAATGTTACCAAGTGCAAAAATGCTGAAGAAAACAACTTATACTTTTCGCATTCAACGAAAGCAAGCAAAGGTATTTTTACTTCTACTTATTTCATAGTCCTGATAACGCTCAAGCCTCAAATAATAGCTTTTTTTCCTTCTGGCTTTTTCTCCAATTTCGGAAATAAAAACTTCGACTTGGTAATTTCGGGTGTGACTTTCACACGCGTGATTGAAGTTTTTATCGTGTGTTTTTATTTAGTTTCGGCTCTTTACAATTTAAAAGGCACCGAGTTTCATTGCATAGTAGCAAACCAGATCGAATATCGCGTCATATGAAAGAGAAGTGTGCTTAAATGTCCCACACCGATCGTCGAATGTTTTAAATTTTATAGGGAAAAGCTAATTAGAAACCACGTCGTTTAAAGTTAACATTTCTACGTCATCACTTGGTTCCATATCAAGCTTTTTGGCCCCGGGGGATGGGGTACTAGGTTTGCAAGTCATCTGGCAAATGAATTTTGAGAATTTTGTCCGAATTTAGTTCATTGTCCAGCCGTTTATGCCACCATTAGAGAGTCTATATCTCCAAAATTTCAGCCAAAATATTCAAATTTTAGTCGAAAATTTCAGAATTTCAGAATTTCAGACTCAATTGCTTTTTAATGGGTTTTGTGCCCTTTGAGGGACTTTCAAGATTGTGAAAAAGGCTTGCACATGCCCAGCTTCCATTTTGCTTAAGTATCCCCCGGGTTTTGGGCACAAGTTTTGAAAATTAGCTTCGTAATAGACAGAGGATTTTCAATTTCAATTATTAGAATTTTACTCACTGACATGTAGCGCCTTTTACATATATTTCTTATATCGTTGATGAGAGTTCCAGGTTTTAAAATCATCATTTAGGTCAAATGGCACATTTCTTGGGAATTCTTTTTAATGTTTCTATTCAAATACTTTTGAAACCCTAAACTGGTATCATAAATTTATGTCATCTTCAAAATATGTTTTCGTTAATATTCATTCTACTTGTGTGTGTTTTTAACATTTTATTTTTAAATCTTTCAAGATATTTTTCTCCTTAAATGTATCAATCATTATCAAAAACTGTCATCAAAATAAAACATTTCAATGAACATATATTTTTCTTGACTGACCTTTCAGTCATTCTGGCATTTTTTTGGCAAATTTTCGAAATCGTGCACACTGACACGGAAAATCAACAAAAACTTGCATGCTATGAACTGAATTATGCTTAACGATCTAAGTGGTAATTGGGATATGTGTAGTAATTAGGGAGTAGAAATTCTAAGGAAGTCAATAAAAGTAATTTTGTTAATATGTGGAAAATATAGAAGAAAGCTAAATCATAGTCATTATAAAAAAACACTGGTCTGGCAATGTATTGTTTTAGCTTTATTGTCGAATTTTCTTTTGTTATAAATAAAAGGCAAGTTGCGATTTGCATACTTTTTGATCACGTTACCAAATTCTCCTTTTGGGATTGGTCTAAATTTCAATCACATGATCAAAAAGTATGCAAAATAAAGTCGATTTGCGAACACAAGCTCTAACTGTTAACAATAGAAAGAAACAAAAGCCTTCCAGACCGGGGTTTTTTATAATGACTATGGCTAAATCTAACTCTGATAAGAAAACTTACTCTGTTTAGTTGTTTTCCCATGATAAACTTGAATGAATCAAGTTCACTCAAAATGGTTACTAAAGCCTGGAAATTTGCGGCTCGACTGTTCAGGCTGTTCACTTTCTCTCATAAAAAAGTGTGTCAATATCATGGACGCTGGATAGATACTGTAGTGATTAATAAGTTCTGACGCCCTTCTGACGTTTATTTAAAACCTTTGAAATACAATGGATTTTATTAAACTCAATCCTCCATAACTTGAATGTCTCCTTAACTGGAACAAGTTTATAACACCAACACATCAGCTGATAATTTTATATAAAATTTCCTCCATATCCCGAAATATCCTCAACTCGAACAAATTTGTGTCCCCCGTGCATGCTCGGAGTCATGAAGACCCCAAATGTATTAGGCGCTAGAGTTAGTTCGTTTAAAGAATAGAGAAACTTTTAAATTGCATATACAGGAAACTTCTAAACAAAATTACAAAAAACGAAATGAATAGACTTTGATAAACTTCGCAATACTATTGATGAATATTAAAATATATTTTCCGTTATGACTATCGAGGTTTCAAAATAAAACTACATAGTACTTTCTCTCACTCAAGCTCGAACAGGAAAACTAATTTGTTCGAACAACAACATTCTAATTATTAAAGGGTTGTTTGGAGCGTTTATTCTTGACGGGGATTGAAAATTAGTCCGAATTATAGAAATAAAAGATGTTCGAATTATAGAAATATTACAATAAAAGAAGTTCGAATTATCAAGAGTCAACTGTACTGGGACTGTACTATAGTCTACTGCCCGGGGGGGTACTACCCTTGTCGACCGACGGGGGTGCTCCGCTGAGGTTCGAAAAATGGACCCTACGTGGAACTCGAAATTAGCGAAAAAAGTGACCCTGAATGGGACTGAAATTCCAAAGTTTTTTACTTTTTTCCCAAATTTTCCAAAAAAAGGCAGCCTACGAGGGACTGATTTTTCTATTTTGGTATTTTTGCAACCCTACCTGGGACTCGTGGAGGTTAGAAAAGGTAACCTGACCAGCGGAGCATCCCCGTAACCCATCTTGCCCTAGTACCCCCCCCCCCGGGTCTACTGAGGTTTTTCTGCTCATCATGTGATAAATTGTTAACCAAATTATAAACTTAATACTCTTGAGAACCCACTAATTAGTTAATCCGATTAATAGCTTTAATCTAATTTTTCTTTGATGGGGCACTTTCGAAATGTATCTGGTAAAATAATAAGTTTATCTCGTTCCTTCTTAAATTCTACCCCTTTACAGACATTTCAGCACATTCCATTCGCTTTGATCCCTCCCTCAATACCGACTTATTTTAGGGATTTTCATTGTAATTAATTTGAACTTAAACGCAAAAAAAAATTATTCAAATTACAGAGGAATTCGAATAGCAAAAAGTACTTTGTGTGAGCTTAGAAGCGAAAATTAGTTGTAATCATCGTAAAATAGTTCGAATAAGCCCACTGGCTTTGAATACAAAACCCCGAACCAAGTGCTTGTTCGGCCTGTACCTAACAATATTGATGACATTTGATGGACCCATATACAGGGATGATTCCAGCGACTATCGTTGAAGGGAAAAAAACTTATAATCATTAGAGTGGTTGAAGACATGAACATGGGAACCCGTTTTTGTGGTGCTGACACCCTAGCCCCCTTGGATCGCTCCTAGAAAAATACAGTTTGAATCGCAGACCTCTACAAAGGTAGTTTATATAAGGATCTATATCTATAAGGAGCACGCATTCATTAGTGGATGCAAGCAGCTTAAGAAAAATACAAATCATTTGACTCGTGCGATAATTCAATACGTACTCCCGACTATTCTCATATTATACATCCTAATAATTTCATCCTGGAAACATAACATAACAAGTATCATAATAGTATTTTGTATCTCCAAATAACTTTATCTTGTCTTACAGACACACGATGTTGTAGGAAGAGTACATTAACAATTTGCGTGCATCTAGTTTCTATCATATGTAACGCACAGGAAGTTAACTTCGAGAAATGATATTAAATTCTGTCTAACTCAGATGTCTAATACGTGCTTCAGGCACATTATATAATTCGAACGGAAACCGGAATTAATTATAATTTACTGGATTAAATTAAGTTTCGAATGATAATATTGCTGACACTAATTCGTGACTGATCTCTTTAAGTGAGTATAATCTCACTTTTTTTACATAATTCTAATTTGTATTTAATTTCATTTCATTATAATGGAAAGTAACGCATGGTACAACGATGTAAAAATAATAGATAACCAACTTGCCTTGATTCTCAAAAAACATCCGTGTTACGGTTGTAAAAATATTAATGACATTTTGCATCGTAAAAAGTGCAATTAAATAAAAACTTGCTTCATTTGCAACCTTCTATTGGACAGAATCGATCACGTGATGTATATTTTTCTAAAATTTGGGTTAGAAAAAAGTGTATTTTCCTATAGGCAGCCTCACAGAAGGAATTTTTTAATTAGATATTATTGTTCTATAAACATTCATCTGTTTATTTTGTATCAGGCAACCTTCATGCACTTTTCATTCGTTAGATATCGCACTTCAAATCACACATATATTTTTCAGATAACATCATTTTATGTGCGTTTATTTATCTAGATGAAGATTAAGTGGTATCAGGCCGATCCGCAGTCAATTTGTCTAAAGATTGGTACCTTTATCTTTTGAAAAAAATTCCAAAATTTGCAGTAAATAACAATTCAAATTTTCTATCAATTCAGTGGATGTCAAAAAGTGTGTAAAAATCTAGCTAAAAGCATAACACGCACTGCACACAGAGCTATTTAAAGGAGTGCTCATTTCAATAGGAAAACAATGGTTGTTCTCTTGGGAGAAGTGCCTTCTAGAGGTAGTTGGTTATCTATTATTTTTACATCGTTGCATGGTACTTATTCAGCAATTTTAAGTTCATCAAAAATTTTAGCGTGTCTTAAGTACCTAGGTAGAAATAGAAATATTTGGAAATTGAAATTTGAATTAAGGTAACATTATTTTTGAACTAACGACCCAATTATATCTACAGTCCCAGCATTGAAAAGAAAAATGAGAAAACAATACACACGACAGTGCCGTAGCAACTGGGGGGGGGGGGGGGCAAGTAATTTTTTCAAAAATGGTTATTTTGCAAAATGCAAATATTTCTTTTTTAATTTGTCATAATAGACCTTATCGGAGTTTTTTAATTTTAAAAAAAGCGATGCATTGTGGGATTGTTTCGAGTGTATTACAATAGAATTCCCTCGAGGAATTCCTAAGAGATTTCTATTGTAATACACTCGAAAAAATCCCGCAATGCATCGCTTTTTTAGAAATATTTTTTATCAAAAACTCCGATAAGGTCTATTGTCTTTTAAGTGCATGTTTTGAGTGTATTTTCAAGTAATGTAGAGCTCAAATTTTCAAAAATTCCCCCCCTCGGGCCAAACCCGCTGGCCCTCGCGGTGTCACTAAACTTCAACCCCCCCCCCAATATGAAAATAAATAAATTGACCAATACTGAGGCTGATCCATCATTATTAGCTTACCATCTTTCTAAAAAATAATAAATAGCAGAAATAACTTAACTCAGGGTTTATTAGGGTTAATGGTTTACCCCCAGGCTAAAGATTTTCTCTGCACTGTCCGTCTACCTAGGTGTCCTCATTTATTTGTATAACAGGAATTATACAAGTGCAAGGTGAAGCGGGAAAAACTCATAAAGAAATTATATATTTCATCTCCGCCGGAATAAGGGAAACCCAGTTTGTCTCAATACATAAAACGTGTGTTTTTTATTTCATTTTTTTTTTCCTATCTATTTTATAAATCAATTATTTTATACGTGCCATTGACATTATTGCTTGTTCTTCTGCCCGGAATTTCTATTTCCGGAAACTAGTAATCTATCAAATCTGGTGTCAAAAGCAATTTGGTCTTGATAGTGACCCTGGTGTTATCATTTTTGTTTTTAAGTCAAAGAAATGACTTCATATTTGGCATAGTCTTATTTAGGAGTTTTTGACAATTCTGTCTGTGACTATTTCTATTTATCCCCCCCCCTATGAACAGTAGGGTGGATTTAATTTTGCAGCCATTGTATAATATGGTAGATTCTCGGTAATTCAAAATTTTACTATTCAAATCTCTCTGTAATCCGAACAATCCACCTCGTTCAATTCATATTAGCAAGGTTAACTATAGTTTCAAGAAACTGACATCAATTTTATTTTCAAAGTGTACAAATTCAATGCTCTTATGAAACTAAAATTGATGTTTTCAAAATTAATCTTGAAAATGTTTGTCAAGATTTTAATGATAGCCACGAATACCTTGTTCTCGCCTGAATAAAGCTAACACATTATGTTATTCAAACAGCTTGCCACAGTTTGGACAGTTAAAATATTGCATATAGCTAGACGAAGTACCTCTTTTTCGCCCACTTTCAGATACCATTAAAGAACCATTATGTACTCTAATGTTTTTGCCAATGCCAGACTGTCTATCTTAGCATAGTTTAAAGATCATTGATAAATCTGTTTTACCAAAATGGCTTTCATATCAGTTTCCAACTATTGCACACAATATCGTTCCACAATCGTTCAAATATTATATGGAAGTTATGAGTGATTTTCGGACGTTGTTTATACATATTGTTGTTCGCCTTGTTTAAGTCATTTTATTATTTCACATCTTTAAACAGCTATTGTTTGGGCCTATTTAGATTTCGTCATGAAACTGCTCAAGAGTGCTAGCCTATTGGCCTAGAGTGTTATTGGCTTGAAATCCATTAAATTGGACGTTTCTTCTGTTAAAGCTCATACTGGGGCCTAGCGAGTAAATCAAAAGTGTCTTAGGTCCTAGTTAAGGTATCCACGTCAATGAACTTGATGTATAATTACCGCAAAAGCTTGCGTCAATAGACTTCTTCATTCTGACCAAACGACCGGATTTTTAAGACCTCAAAGATTGACTTTGTCATTTAAAATTTAAGTTGCCCCTGGATACTAAATAAACAGTAAACTTTGATAATTACCTTGTTAATAAATGGTCATTTAAGCGTCAGTAGGCTGGGTTTTTATGAGATTCTTACATTTCCGATATCCTGCGTTTGATGCGACTCGAAGCTTCCTCGATTCGTGCCGTCTGATTAAATATACAAATATTAAAGACAGGAAAACGTTAATTATTTGTCGATTTTAAAATATTTGTTACAATGATATTATAAGTGCTTAGTTTTTTTGCAATAACGCTGTGTTTGAGGTGTCGAAATCTTTTTCAAAGTTCTATTCAGCAAATTACGTGCGATTCAAAAATTGGAGCACGCGATTTGTAAGCAAATCTTAAATTAAACATTACTTATCATCGTTCGAATTGTTTCGTTCGAAAGAATAAACATGATTGCAAAATATATATCGAATTTTGAAACGCGATAAGTAGATATTATCACTCTTATAAGAAGCAAACTTACAGTGCGCATCACAGTTTAGCTTTTATGGAAATTTAACCTTTAAGGGCTCTGACCATAGTCAGAAAATTGATTTTAGTATCTGAACATAAAAGTTATGTTTTAGATTCTTTAACACTTTTAACAATAGAATTGCCCTTATAAATTGCTTTTTAATCAAACCCTTTAAGAGTAATTAAGAACTTAATTGCAAGAATGACGTTATGAACTTTAAAAAGACGTTAATAATATGTTGCATCACCTTCTTTTATAAAAAGTGCTAAGTTTTAATTGGTAATTAACCTTTTTGTTTCGAACTTTTTTCAAACTTTCCGGAAAGAATTGAACTATTTTAAAATTTTGCGGAAAAATTTTTCTAAAAAGATGTGTCAAAAAGTTATGACTGTTTTTGTAAGCAAAATCCAGATGAAAAATTGATGAAAAACCACTATTTTGAAGATTTCGGGACAAAGAAGCATTTACAAAAATTTTCCGCAAAAATTTTTACTGTTCGGTAAAAGATACACCATCTACTGCGAAAAATTTTTCAAAATGTTTTTTCTTCGCCGAAACTAAGCTCTTCAAAGTTGATATATACTCTTCCTCGCAAAAGTCTTCATTTTCTTCTTCGTCAAATTTTTTCAATGCAACTTTTGAATTTTCAGATTTAGGAATAGTTTTTCTAACAGAAAATGTATAACATGCCATAGTTTTGTTGGTTACATCAGTCAGAAAACACATTTTAAACACGGCAATTATGAAAAATTCACTATGGTCAGAGCCCTTAAGGACAGACTTTAGAAGATTTGTCGCTTTGTTGAAACGATGATAGATTCTGAATGACTGCAATGGTTACTCTTCTTCAGAGCTGAATGTAAGCTAAAAAGAATCGTTGTTTGTCGTCACAGTGTGATACTAATACACTGTGCTACTCGCTGTAATACAAACTGCATCAGTAATTCTACTACCATCCATTGCGTGATTAGTAACCAGTAGGTTTGACTGTTTCTAGGAAAGTTTTTGATAACTTTGATTGTCAAAGAAGGAAAGTTTATTGCCATAGCCATTAAGATATTGAATGGTGTATTTAACGGACCATCAACATTTCCGGTTCTCGATGGCATATGGATATTAAAGTTGAGGAAGACAATTATCAGTCTCGTTTTATACAGTTTGAAAAAAATGAAGGGTGGTGGAAACACGATAAATTCTAATGAATCATTCGATTATCATTGCCCTAGAGACATTTATTTATCGGGTATGGTCAGTCACATCTTAAAGGCTAATATCAGTCAAACTTGACGAAATTAATCGTAATAACGAGAGGATCGAAATTTGAGATTCCCTGATCAGACAGATGAGTGGAGTAAAATTGATTTAACAATTGCAACGCATAATGTATTTAAGGGTAAGAAGGTTTCAACATGTAAGCCTGAAAGATTCAATTTAAAAGCTAGAAGCAACGATCTGTGCAAAACAGCTTTAATTTTGCCAGGTATCTCAACTAAGAGACTTACCCGTGCAATGCTAGATGAGCGAAGTTCATAAGCTTAAAAACAGAGATATTTAAGATATCAATCAAAGTCAAAAATAGATGCAATTAATTAGAAATATTTCCAAGATATATATCACTTTTGGAAGGACATTGCATTGTAAATCTAATACTATTTTTCCTGTTCGATTGCGTCATTACGCTGAAAGCGTAGGCCCTAAATGTTGAAAAGAGAGTGGGTTTTTCATACTTAGTCTTTCCCATTTTACTATATTGCCGCAATTTCAATTGTCCCGTAATAGACTTCCTTTAAGCGCATTAGTGAAGCTTTGGGTAATTGGTAATTAACTATTAAAACCAAATAAACCAACAAATGATTTTCCTTCTATTTTGAATTTTGATTTGTCTTAATTAAGACCTCTTGAACCCTACTTGCAATTTCACAATTACAATTAAAACCTTTTTTATTAGAACATCTAAATTTGGGCTGAGCCTTGATCTGCTAGTTTTATTCTTAAATGTTCTTATTGGCATTCTTGAAATTAATTCACATGAATATACAGAATTACATATGAAGATTAGTCCTTAAGCCGAACAAATCTGCTCATTTTGAAAACTGGGAAAAAAATTACTGCAATCATGAAAATTTTTTATGAATTCAGATAATCTTGAACAAAATTGCCAAACTATGCAATTCTTCTATTACGATGTTCTTATGTTTTCCCAAATTTCAGCTTAATTTTTTTGAACTGGGTTCTAATGATAAAACGTGTACTTACTGTTTTTCGTCAGTTTCATTTAGCTATACAAACTAAGATCACCTTTAAGATCGCTTTTAACGAACGATGACATGTCAACGTTATGAAATTCCTGTACCCGATAAGGTTATAACCGTCATGAAAAGAACAATTTTACTTTCTCTTTCCAGAGCATTATTGGAAACTTGGATTTGGAGAAAACAATGACAGTCAATGATGAAGGAAACGACAACATTCTCTCATCAACATCAACTCATCTATCAACTTCAACAATATCTGATAGTCAATCACCATTATCACCAGGCGAGTTAAAGAAATTTGGGGAAGATGTTATTGGCAATTGTCCTGAAGGAGACGGAGATATCAAATCACCTACTGATGATAAAGATGAGATATCAAATGCTGTTAATTCTGTTTTGAATGGTAGGAACCTAATGTTGTTGTTGTTTTGTTTTGTTTTTTGAAATGAATCTCTTACACACCCCTTGTCAGTTGGGCTGTGACAAGGGAACCCTTCCCACTGGAAAGATTGGCAAAAATATCGCCCCCGGTGGAAAATTTTACTCTAATTTTTGTTTCCGCTGAAAATAATCAGATAAGCAAATCTTGACTGGAAATTATTGTGCTATTCTTTCCATTTCCACTAAGATACCCTATAATTTCAGCCCCACGGGGAAATGGACTTTGATTTATTCCTCATTCGAAATTTAATGTTAAAGATTACTCTCCAAAATAATCTCCACTAGAGATTTTTTTAGCTTGAAACAATAGAATTTCCATCCTTATTGAGGGGCGGGGTTTGTACTTTTACGGTGTGACGGTATTACGGGATTTGACGAAAAAAAAAGACGGGAAAACGGTATTTTAAAATCAGACGGTGACGGTATTTGGCCTTATTTTTTGTCATTATGCCGGTATTTGAGCCTGTACAAACCGGTGTGACGGTGTTATTGTTTTTTTCAATTTTCGGAATTCCGGGATTCAGCAAAAATTTTGACGGGAAAACGCTATTTCGAACCCCTACAAACCCTTATTGAGATTTCGATGATTCAAGAACTGTTCACTGATCTGTTTGAATTCTGTATTAGATTAGCCTTAAATATCATATATACCCGTCATCTAACAATCGCTCATTATCGGTATGAATTGTATAAATCCAATATCTCACAAGCACGTTCAAACTAAGGCTCGGAAGAGATTTACAGACATAATTTCAATCTACTTTCAGTTTCACTTATACGAGGAAATACACATTAAAAAACATGAAAAATAGATACTCAAGCGTCATGTTATAAGTTCCTGAGGGGCTTTGTCATCTTTTTACAATTGTTACCTATAATTCTGATACAAATTCAAATTTTCAAAATTTGGTATACCAATTCCATGTTTTCAACATTCATCTAACGTTAAGTGGATGTTACAAACGTTGCATGGACGTTTTATTGACTTCCAACGCCAGTTGGGGAAATTCTAAAATGTGGTATTACACTATTACCATACGGAAAAGAGTAATCAAGTACCCTATAATTTTAGAAAACCTATATACACTTCTCTCTAAGGTAAAAAAAAATCAATATAAATGTGTCTAAAGTACGTCAATCTTTGGCCTCCATTTAGAAAGTAGCAATATCAAATCTTTCCAAAAGAAATATTCAAGTCAAATATAATATGCCAGAGGACTGCAAGATGAGATTATCCTACAGACAGGAAACGATACTTTTGTTATAAAATATAATTTGGAATTTCTATATCCAAAGTGCTCACAGGAATTTACATAAAAGATCTTTCTTTAACCGAATGTTTATCATGGATCGAAGCATGGTCGTCAGGATGTTAAACGCCTTCTTTTAATATAATCTTTCAAAATCATCATATATCAATCATTATTACATTATTTTCCTTTCTTTATAATGCAAGAAATTCCAATTAGTAATTAACGTATCGGTGTTGCACGAAACACGTTAGAGAGACGTGCTTTAATGCATGGCTAGTATTCAATGCTATATAGGCGTCTCTTTTCAGTTTTATTCGACTTTTTGAATTCGGCACTTTCTTTATGCTCATTCCTAGAGCGTTGTCGGTTAATCAAATTCCCTTTTGTTTTTGGTCATTGACTATGAGTTGAACTATAATTTGGGGTTCTAGGTTTGTTGAATTACGGGTCTTGTTGTCTGATTGCTTGATATTAGACATTTAAAGGTCTCAAACTAAGGGATAAAGTCTATCTTTCGTGAATTTTGAGATACATACTTATCGACTGTCTCTGGGTTCATTAGCCTGTTCCAAAGTATTCGTGTTTTTGGTACATGATGATTTTTTGTTCTACGTAACTGCAGTAATCAGCTATATTTTACGAATTGAGATGTAAGCCCGGGGGGTTACTTGGGCAAAAAGGGGTATGGGAATGTGCTGTTGGTCAGGGTATCTTTTTTACCTCCACGAGTCCCAGGAAGAGTCGCAAAAATACCAAAATTGAAAAATCCCCTTGAAGGGTACCTTTTTTGGGGAATTAGGGGAAAAAGTGGATAACCTTATTAAAATTTTGGAATTTCAGTTCGATTCAGGTTTAAAGTTTTCAAAAAAGTGAGTCCAACACAAAGTCATTTTTTAAACCTCAGCAGCCCACCTCCGTCGGTCCGAAAGGGTCCCCGGATATAAGATAACAGCACAATGGAAAGGAGGCGAGCTACGCCGAGATGGTTTCTACAGTGTAGAAAAAAGATTGCACATTTAAAAGTGAAAGGAATTTTTTTTGAAACATTCGACGTTAAAAATGCTTGAAATTTAGAACTTAAGGTCTACAAGTTAACTCCGCCTTTTAGAATTTAAAATGCATTAATTAGCGACGAAAGTAAAAACAAGACATCATTAATTATCACTCAATGATATATTACACCTTTTATACCCGGATAATAACTGACAGGAATGATTTCCAGCTCAATTGTGTTTTTTCTAAATTCCAATTTTATTGCTTTGGTATATCGTGAGTGGGCGGGAAAAAATGCAAGCAAATCTAATAAATATGCCAGAAGATTGCTCAGACGCTATCAGACACTTGTATTTGGTTTGAGACTTAGCAGTAACAAGACAAAAGAACATGCTTAAGGCTGTTTTTAATGAACTTTGATTACTAATTGATGAAAGCTTATATGTATAGGGACTACAAATTGTATACAGTGTGCATACATTATTCAAAATAAAATCAACTGCCATAATTATTCTTGCACTGGATTTTTATCAAAGAGATATATGTTAGTTTGTTTTGTGTTCTTTTGGATCTATGCTCATCTCTTGTCCAATTGAGTCTGCTTTTCTGGATTGGCTGATGGCAGACAACTCGGAATCAAAGGATTCAAGTAAAGATTCAAAAAGTAAAAGATTTTAATAAATGTGGCGTTACTTTTTGGT
The DNA here is from genome assembly GCF_902728285.1 of Clytia hemisphaerica. Lineage (NCBI taxonomy): Eukaryota > Metazoa > Cnidaria > Hydrozoa > Leptothecata > Clytiidae > Clytia > Clytia hemisphaerica. The sequence continues at coordinate 74,389 of NW_027103726.1, read as the reverse complement.
GCAATAGGTTAATCACAATCATCTAATGTCACTAAAACGATCTTAGTTCAAGATTAGAGTCATGCAATGTTGCTTGAACTGGGTAGCGGGGAAGAATCTCATTTTTTTATTGAGCGCTTGATCGAGACCTAAAATCAATCGCATAATTATTATACTAGATTAATGTCTCTGACGTACTTTTTCCTTTTTAGAACGAACAGGGTTTTGCTCTGTTGATTACACTTGAAATTAAAGTGTAGAGCTAGAAAAAAGAGGGCTTTTTTTAACATCTAGACTCGGATAACTTGTAGAACTGTATCATGACAATCTGAAATAATTAATTATAATATCCATCTATTTCCAGGTTACGATTGGACCCTCGTACCAATGCCCGTTCGAACTGGACCCAATGGTCGTGCAGCACGTCGTCATGTTAAACGCCCCATGAATGCTTTTATGGTATGGGCGCAGGCCGCCCGCCGTAAACTGGCAGATCAATATCCACATTTGCATAATGCGGAACTGAGCAAAACATTAGGGCGTTTATGGCGAATGCTTAGTGAGGAGGAAAAGAAACCGTTTATGGATGAAGCGGAGAGACTTCGACTTCAACATAAGAAAGATCACCCTGACTATAAGTACCAACCAAGACGTAAAAAGCAGTCCAAAGATGGCTTGCCTGATAACAATGAACAGGAAATTACAGCTTCAGATTTACTCAGAGTTATCAAAGGAGACAAAGGTGCAACACTCACCAAACAGCGAACCGAGAGCACTTCCGATTATTCCGAAGGCCAAAGTCCACAAATGAGCCCCTACCCTGAATGTAGCCCAAAGTCTTCGTGCTCTTCCTCAAACCCCTTTAGCCCAAACGAAATCGGCAGCAACAAGAACAGTGATAATACAGGACAAACATCTGTAACGGAGCCAATAGACCTTCCAAACGTCTCTTTAGAATCAATGATCAAAAGCAACATCCAATGCATCGGTAGTAAACCAGCTATCAACGAGCTCGACATCCATTCGCTAGACCAATACTTGCCAACCACTGAAGGATTCAATTTCGAACAAAAGACAACACAATCGTCATCAACTAAAACCCAAGCAGTCTACAATAAGATGCCCTCATATCAATATCCATCAAGCATCACCAGAAATGAATATTCACCAACCTATTATCAAATGAACACCATTGATTCCCAAGTATCTGCATCATCAACCAGGCATTACCGCGCTTCAAACAGATACAATCCATACCAATACGACTCAACAAAATCTTACACCAATATGATGGGGGTTGACTGTAATAACCAAAATTTAAACTTCAACCAATATCCATCAACAAGTCCAACAATCAACACCAATATCCCAACAACATGTAAACAAGATAACTTTGTTTTAAGTGGTAACACTTCAACATGTTTATACAGTAATGTTTCGAATCATCAACAACATTATAACAACACGTTGCAACAACAACAGCAGAATGCAACAAATCTGCAACAACAAAACACAACAAATTATACTGACTGCTCTCTAGTAGGTGGATATACATCTTTCACAAACGCTCAACAGCAACGAACCTCACCTGTCAGCTCAAACCAACAAATTCAAAATCCAAACAATATTACAATCAATCAAAATGTCACAATTAATCAACAACAACAACATCAGCAACCAATTACATGTTGGCAATCTTCGATGTATACTGACTCTATTTATCCAAATTCTGGCGGATATAATAGACTGTAAAAGTGAAATAAACAGACTTTATACATACTTTCTAGTCTGGTGAATATTTTCACAGAAACGAAAAGCTCGAACAATAGATTAGATTGTTTTCAGTAATATACAATCTGACATTATTGATACAACATTTTGGTATGTAATATATGGCCCTTGTAAATTATTTTTTATTGTGACTGCTAAAAATAGACATTGACTGTCTATACACTTTATATAGATAGCCTCAAAGTACTTAATCATTATCATAAATGCAATTAGCTTGGTTTTTAGAGGTTATTTTTGAATAAAACACTTTTTTGAAATTGTAATTTAATGACCACAATATTCTTGATATTTTTTCTGGCTGGAATTAATTTTGTTTGTTTGTTTTTATCGTTTGTTTTGTATAGGTTATTGTGAAATAGCTTTTTTCTATTTGTTTGAAAAGTGCTAATAGAATATCTTAAAGATATTATTTTTGAAAATATGTTAATATTAAATCAAAATCCAATTTCTACGTATAATTTCCGAGGCCGATCCTTTGCTGTCTTATATTACCCTGAGTATCAGAGGTTAAGTTTTCAAAGAATATATTAACCTCTGAAAACCAATAATAGAAATTTTATCGCGCATGTGTCAATCTAATCACTATAGAAAGAATCAAAGATGGATGAAGAGTAAATATTACCATATTAATGTCTAGCAGACTGTATCAGTATGCAGTTTACTATTTAAAAATTCCCCAGAAACCTCCAAGTGTAATTGAAATGAGTTTATTTCGAAAGAAATATTTTACATGATCCCCAAATGTATAACAGTAATTACTAAACTTTTAATTATGGAAATGTCACTTTAAGGGGGTAGTCATATGAGAAATTTGAAATGTCATTTTTTAAACTTTTTGTTATATCTTGTGAAGTAGTAAATATTTTTCCGTGAAACTTTCCACAATTGTAGCACAACTATAAAGGATATGAAAAATTAAAAAAAAATTCTAAAAATAGCAAAGACGGGGGTAATATCGTCCAGGGGGTAAAAGCTATAAAAATATTGTGTCACCTTTTTAGGAAAAGCTAAGAAAGCTATTCAAAAATTTTTTTCTGGTGAAGGTTAATATTATGAAAGTCTCCAGAATGAGTGGAAAAATTTTTCAAAATTTCAAGCCAGGGGGTCTGGAACCTAAAATTTGTACTTTTTCAGTTTAAAAGTCAAAAAATGATTTTTTTGAAAAACTGCTTCATTCATCCTGAGGCTTACCATAATGGAAAACTTCCCTGAAAATTTCAAGTCAATAGCTTTTCTCAATCCTGAGAAAAGGCTGACAAGGTGCGCGAAAACCCACTAAAACGTGTTTTGAGAAAACGGCGCAGAAAGTTGAAAATAGAGGTTTTTCTCAATTTTTCTGCGATACATAGACCGTTTTACAAAATTTTTACTGTGGTTGACCAAAATGGATTGACACATAACTTTTAATGTTGAAAAGGTACTGGAAATACTAAAATAGTCCAAGTTTTTTTAAAAAAATGGTCTTCCACGTGCTCCGGGAATCTCCAAGTATTTTGCGTCAACTCTGCGTACAACGCGTAAACATGGCTTTAAAGTCAATAAAAGTGCATTTTCTCATCAAAAAACATATTGCCAACAAAATATATCATCCTTGTGCTCTCTCAAATCTGTTTATATCATTTACAGTTGAATTTCAGTGTTGATCTTAGGGAAACGTGTCTTCAGGTTGAACGTCAATCATGCATAAGTTTTACTCAATTTTCCAGGATTGCCTCTGGCGCCATGAGTGCCATGATTCATCAAAGACTAGATTTCCACTGGATTTAAAACTCATAATGGATACATCATTGAATGTGTTTTGTTCCTTGCTTCAAACTTTATTCAAAGTCTATAGTCCATCACTTTGAAAAGTTTTTTTCGATGTGTAAGTTTGACTGTTCGAAAACATCCGTTCGCAGAATCAAATTGTTGCTTTCACTCAAAATATAGGCTTCCAAAGCTTTCCCAGATGTGAGAAATGAAATGAAACATTCAATAATATCATAGTTCAATCCAAAACAATACATAAGCTCAGTTTCCATGTCAAAAACACAGCTGACTGCCTCCAAAATGTGAATGTTTTTGAAAATACCACTTCTTCGGTTACCATCTTTAATTACGTCATATTAAGAAATCCCGGGAAAAAAAGGCGGTATTGACTTAGACGCCCAAAAAGGGCGTAAAAAGAGCTTTCATTTGGTATGTCATGATGCTATGTTTAGAGCAGCCATACGGAAATGAGGCCCTAGCAACGGATACGATTTTCCGTTGCTAAGGAGAAAATTGTATATCAGGGCTCATAAGAAACCCAATATATCGGCAGATATTTATGCTACGGCCTTGAAATTTTCAGGGTATGTTCAGGAAGGATAAAGGATCCTAAAAAGCCCTAAATCCCGAAATTGATAAATTTTTCACCAATTTTCAAAATCTCATATGACTACCCCCTTAATTGAATCGAAATAATAGACAGACTTTATGTTATGATTCTCTAACACTGACTCTTTTTACAAAGCATTGATGACTTATTTTAGTTGTGTTTTGCACGACGGGAATAAAAATATCAACTTTGAATTTCATCCAAGATCTTGGATGATCGTCATGGTTACTTTTGTCTTCGTTGATTGCGCGCTGAATAGAATCTCGATTCGTCGGCACAGCGTAAATATATGATTTTGACATGTGCTATTCACGGTAGTCTTATATTCTAAAAAAGGGAGTTGGTCAGAATTTGTGGCCTCAGTACTCAAATTTTTTCAAGAAACCTTTTGACACAGTTTGACAGCGGCTTTCAAGGAATTTTTGAGATCACCTGCTACAAATTTTCAAAAAGGCTTTTTTCTAAATTTCTTTTAAAAGGGTAAACTTTACTGCTGCGCATTATCAATATTTTTGTCTTGTTAATTTTTTTACAGGATTGTTGTTTGAATTGCTTAACCATAGCAAGTTTAATTTTGCCTCCGATTAAACTTATGATCTTTCCCAAGGGCTTTCCGAGGAACCCAGAAGTTACCTGGCTTGCTTCAGTCAAAACCGAGAAGATCGTGGTTAATACGTCATCAATTTAAAGTGAATCCATGAACATATAGACGACTGGACATCCATCTCCTTTGTACTTTTGAAGATGACACTGCTAGCTTCGTTGCCGCCTCGTTAAAATCATCAAATGAAACAATAAATTGTGATGGTATACCTCTTGGAAATACCTTGCTAACAACCTCAAAACTTCGACAAAGTCTCTGTTGTTCTACAATGGAAGATATACGTCCAGTCGTTTATATGTTCATGGTGAATCTCAAGTCACGTTTCCCACAGTATGAATAGAGTTAAGGTCTATAATTACAAGGCCCCAGTGTAAAAAGGGCTGTAAAGTGTTTTCTCTTATAAACAGGGAGAAAAATATATATTTGGTTAATTTATTCGAAAACTTCGACCGAATATTACACTATATTTCTAATTTGATTTTTCTCAATCAATGTATTGATGTATGTTAGTTTTACTCCCCCTCCTCTTATGGTTCTTTTCTCCAAATATCTGCTTGTTAGAAAAGGTTTTCTTTCTTGTACACAAAGAAATATTGAAAATGATGGGACCTTTCATTTACAACATTTATATCAGTATTTTTGCGTGTGAAAATATGTTCAGCAAATTGAGGCTTTTTTACAGTGGTTTTGCTTTTGTTTTTACAACTTGATAGCCTGCTGAATGAAAAATTAATCCCGGTGAAGTTCTAGGCTCTAAGCCGGTGAACCTTTAGGAAGCCCAGTGAATTGGTTAGCGTGAATATGTACTTGAGGCAACGAACTGAGCTTTTAGAATGGCTAATTGTGATTTTTTTGTCTTAATTTCTGATAGGATTATCCTGATGAATATTTGAATACTTTTTTCGTTTTATATTCATTTTCTGAAGAAAAAAATCTTAATCAAAACTTTCTCTTGGTCCTCGATTCAATCAAAGACCCATTATAAAGTGTCGCAGCATTGTATAACTTATATTACAGTTCGAAAATGATTTGTTCAAAGAAAAAAGAGGAAAAAAGCATGACTATCAGGGGGGGGGGATATTCGCTGTTCCTATCACGGAATTTCGTTATTTGTAATCTTAGAAATTCTTAGACAAAACAACGGTACCGAAAAATTGGTAAAATGCATCCAACCAATATGAAAGTTTTTATAGTCTATTTCATCATCACTGTAACATCAGCAATCTACTTGACCGAGAATCCTATCCAAATCAGAGACGATCAAATGACTAGCGTTTATAGCATCCCTGGTACTAAAGCTCGTTCGAAAATCGAATGCACTTTACTGTGTATGAATAAGAAATTTAAAGCAGCTTTAATGGTAAATGGTACCAAATGTTACTGCTCAAACGAAGAAACATCTTGGTCACAACAAGAGAATGGTGCTACTAGCAGTACACTGATTAAGAAGGTTAGTCTATCTTCCTTTGTTGGTACCCCTGACAGTAGCGTAGACAAGATGTACCGAAACATTGCATTATTGTTTTGATTCTTTGACGCCACTTTTCTTTGTACAAAACTCTCTAAGAGATTCAGTGACGTAAAAAACTCGCCATGATTTTAGGTGCAAACCGGCCAGAGAAATCATAGTGGTAGATTAACAATCAGGATTGACAGGAGCTGGCTATGATCTGACCTGGTTGTTCAGCCAAAACATTCAAAAACCGCGTGAACTTTTAGCCAAAAAGCGAAAGCGATTGGGTTCTAATGTCTAAGTTTATGATAGATGTTTGTTTCTGTGCGATTGTCTTTCTTTAGCTAATCACCGCGCTAAAAAGCTCATTTTGACATTCATCCCTAATCTGGAAAGAAACAATCTCCCATTCTATGAACACTATTTGGCAAAAATCAGAGGATAGAGAAAGGAGCATACCTTTTTGACTTTCAAGTATCCTGAATTGGGTTTAAAAAAACTTTATTTCGTATAGTAGGAATAGACATTCTAATCATTTCATTTTTAGTTCTGTCTAGATGAAACAATTGAAAACGATGGTTCAAGTGAAGAAAAGCCAGCCAAGTCATGTAAATCTTTAAAAGCTTCTTATCCAAGTCTAGGCTCAGGATTCTATTGGATTCAAATGGATATACCAGTACAGGTATATTGTGACCAAGATTTTGATCAAGGTACAACCTTTATTTCCTTGTTTCTGTGCCTCAATGGAGCTCGATAATTACAAATCTATATATTAACGTTTAGGGAGGGGGTATAACTGAAACAATTTGGAACAACCCGCAATTTTAACCTGCAAATCGAGGGAGGGTAAAAGTGTGGATTTACCCTCGTTCTCAGTCAGTCAGGATCATGTTCTGTGCCTCAATGGAGCTCGCGAATAACAGATTTACATATTATTGTTTAGGGAGGGGGATAACTGAAACAATTTGGACCAACCCGCAATTTTGACCTGCGAATGGATTTACCCTCGTTCTCAGTCAGTCAGGATCATGAAGAAATTAGGTTTTAACTTAAAACTTTTTGATTTAGAATCAATCCTCGTATAATCATTTTCCTATTTATTTTCTTTGTTTTGCAGGTGGATGGATGTTAGCAACCAATTTCAGTATTTCACAATCAGAGCAATCAGCAGTTACCATTCCAACATACAGCCAAAATATGGCTGATCTCCTTAATGTCAATAATGGAAAATACATTGCTGACCCTCGAATGTTGACACAAATATCTCGTCATATTAATATTAAACAATTTCGTATTTATTGCATTAAAGATAGAATTGGTCACACACTTCATTTCAAAAGTCAGTTGAACCTATATGGTAAGTCATTTCGTGATTCAATTTTCGACTTTACAATCAAATGGCTTAACGCTACCTCAAAACCACAATGTACTCAATTCCTTCAAAAGTATCCAGAGGACAATTCCAACTTGATGGCTGACTGTAGTAGATGGACCATACCACACGATGAAGATATCAACTCTGGTAATACTTTGTATAGACATATTCTATACGTTGAAACAAATTATCATGTTCAGTTAATACCAGGTCGGATTGAATGTGACGACACGGAGCTTGTTGACGATAACAATAACGCAGGAATATGGCAATACTACGTCAGATGAATTTGAAAAAACCTCCAAACTCGAACCCAGTCTTGGATCGCTTTTTAATTGATTTTGATAGCGCTCACGAAGGGATTGTACCAGCGCTCGTGAGTAAAATCAAAAAGTGTTGAAAGTGGCTCTGGGTAAAAAATTGAAAAGTTTTTTTCATATTTTGAGATCACAGTACTCGATTAACACATGTTTATAAGAATGGTGTTATTCCATTAACTTTTTTGATAAAAATAATCCAAAAATATTCTTAGCTAAATGAACCTGAATGAACGGAGTTTCATTCCGATTCGCTAGGACCTATTACTAACCTTGCAGTTATTTCACAACTTTATAGAGTGTAAAAAAATCAGCATCAGCATCAACGTAATCCAGAGTAAAATTTCACAATTTCAGGGCTATTTGTAAAAAAATAAGAGTATTATTTAGTATAATGTAGTTTGAGAAATATACAAATCTCTAAGAAAAATAACCACAGATAATTAATAGGGTGAGAGAGCACATCTTGTTGAAATTCATTCCTACGTAGGTATTATGACTATGTCTCTCATTGATTTATTGTTTCCTCCAAGTGATTGCCAGGTTACCCTAAAAGGGAAAAATTTCGTCCGGAAAAGTGACGTGCTTTTCAGGAAGTCTTGCTTGAAATTTCATTTTCCGACGAAAACTACCTGCTTTATCTATTTAAGAGCTCTCTCCAAATTCTGCATCGTGCAATATTTTCATAATTTTCCCCGATGCGAACCCCCGTGTTTTTTAAAGAATTCTCTCAAAAATATCAGCATCGTGTAATATTTTCATGACTCTCCCCGATGCTTAACCCCATGTTAAGAATTGTCTCCAAATTCAGCATCGTGTAATATTTTCATAATTTTTGTTTTGATCGAAAACTTTTGTTGTAATGGAATTCGTCTCATTTGAGGTGCTAAACTGCGAAGAAATAAGAGATCTTCGTCTTCGTTGTGAACTACACGATCATTATATTGGCGGGAAGTTGATGTGGAAGGGGGACAAGTTTCTTCTGCATTCTCTAAAGGGCGTTTTCGTCTTATTGTTGACGAAGACGGTAGTTCTATGAAAGATTGTGACGGTCGTGTTTGTTGTGGATGATTTTCTATAACAATTTGTTGTTGCTGCTGTTGCTGATCACTTGTAGCGTATGTTCTGGATGGTGCTTTTGAGGTGGACCCGTAAGTCGTAATTTGGAAATTTGGATGTTGTTGTGATTGTGGAGGCGTCGTGGCGATGCGTGTGTAAGTTGACCCTTGTTGTTGTGAATGTTGTACATTTGCCGAAATATATCCGACTCCGTTCGAGTTTGAATCGTTATCTATGAACTCGATCTCGTTATCATTTCGAACAATGTAAGGTATTGGGTTTGCAGTTTGTTGTTGTGGTGATCTCGTCGTTGCCGAATTATGAAAAACCGCGAACGACGGAGGTTGCTGATGATTAGTCCCGATTGTAGTCTTATTGTCGGCGATGGCACCATAGTTTTCTTCGTCATAGTCAAATTTATGTTTGATGTAAGGCTTTAACCAGGCTAAAAAGCCCCATGTTGATTTCTCTAGTGTTCTGATGCTGCCATCTTGCCTCTTGATACTTCTTCGAAGAAATCGCCCAAAAGCCGTTCGAACGTTCTTATAACGCCTTGTTAGTTCCCACACTGGGATATCACCTCCGAAACTAATCGCGATTTTACGCCATGCCTCGTCTTTAGCGTCTTTCGCCCGTTGATCGTGAGAGTTTGAACACTCATACAAAATTTTGTGTTGCCGAATTAAGCCCATCAATCGTTGGTTGTCGATTCCGTTTAAACTCCTATCGGTCATGTAGTCTGCCGTGAATGAGTCGTCGCTCATTGTTGGGCCTGGTGGGGCAATGGAACTCATATTTCCCCCAATATTACCCATATTTTCAGAAGATTCGTCAGGAGACCCTGAAGTGGTGTCTGTGTTCTCCGCCATTTTTGTTGTTTTGGTCGTCGCAATCGTTCGAACCCGGTTGCGGAGACGATACGAAATGTCGCGCGTCTGTTTTCAGATTGTTGCCGCAGTGTTGTTGCAAGTTTATCAGGGTTTAACACAACAGAATCGCTAAAGATTTTTTGCGATTATGAATTTCGTCTAACATTCACTAGGAGGAAAAATTTTGAGGGGTCACTTTTTGTGTAATTTTGGTGTTTTTTTCTTTTCAAAGGATTGTCTTGTGCTGTTTTTGAGCATAATTTCGCTTTTTCAAATGATGTGCCAGCCTGGTTCAATATTTGACTTGATTGCCTAACTTTTTAATGAACATTTCTCAAGGATAAAAGAGACAAAATACCCATAATCCTTTGTGAATAAGAATCGCGAGTTGTTTTCGACGACAAACATCGCAAACAGCACAAAAACGTCAAAAGTAAAGATAAAATTTTCAAGACATTACAATGTTGCGTGCTTTTACTCTACTGGGTTATTCAAAGGTAATTGAAATGTGTTAACCCTTACCTTAATGTTGTGGACTTTACTTCAGATTCCCTTCAGGTGACTCTTGTTCTTAAAAGTCTTGAAATGGACCTCAAAAAAAAATTTGGTTTCTGGTGTATTCGATTCCGTCAACATTATTTTGATTGGTGGTTAGTTGTGGTTGTTGTATCTTAATCCCAAGCAAGAACCTGAGGGACCAACAATCTCATATTTTTTCTGAACAAATATCTGTGCTGCTTTCCCCAACCATACAAACTGCACATACAGTACACAGTAACATGGTGGGTCGACCAAAAATAGTGCAAACTGGGGAGGCAATTTTTCTGCGATTCTAATTCTAAAATTCACAACCCATAGCTATATCCTTTTAAAAGTAAAATATATTGTAGAAATTATAGGAGCACAGAAATTGTTGAATGTTGAATTGTTGATGCAATCGATCACAATCCTAATATAAAGCACTACAAGGAAGCCCCTCTTGATTTTTTTCATGTCCGCTATTTTTCTTTTTGAGACGCTTTTGTTGGGAGGTCGTCAGTAGTCCGACACTTTCTAGTCCGAGAGTAAAAATGTCCGACGTTGGATTTGACGAATGCGTCAGTATTCCGACAACAATTTTGTCCGACAACGAGTAAAAAAAAACATATAAAAAACGAAATATGAATCGCGGAAGAGGAGGCACATCTTTTATTTGAAAATCCAGAGTCCCGATTTTGAGGTTAGGCCCCTGAACCCGACTTTTCTTAAATTTTGGCCCCTGAACCCGACTTTTCTTAAATTTTGGGAAGCTTGTTAGGATTAGGCTTTTAAGAGTCAAGAAATTGGATTTGGCTGTTTTACGACCCTTCTTTATTGATTTACAACCCTGGTCGGTCTTTTATTTCTAATTACCTAATTACCTATTCCTAATGCCGCCAAAATGAAATTTTATTAAAATATTATCTCAGTGAAAAACCCTTATTCAACATTCGACACTCTAAAATCTTTCGTTTTCGGACAAAAGTGACGTCGGAAAAAAAGACTTGCAAATTCTAAATTTATTTTATAGATTCGAACTATTTTACTGTCGGACTAGAAAGTGTCGGACTAGTGACATGCACCCCTTTTGTTCAGAAGACAGATTCTTACTTCTGATTGGTTCTTATGGATTGTTAGAATTGTGATTGATTCCACCGGTGGATTTTTCTGAAAATCACCATTATGGTCACCATTTTTGTGCTCTTTCCAATGGGAGCAACCAAATTATGCGCAGTTTCTTCGTTCAAATTAGGAGACGTGAACCTCCTGATTAGGAGACGGGTCTCCTAATCAGGAGGCGTCTCCTAATAAGGCGACTGTTCCTGACTGACGGACGACGTGCATTCTAAAATTTTTTCTAGCTTTGGAAATAATTTTTCTTTTCCAGTGGTGGTCGCAAATTCTGATAAAAATCCATGTATATACTTTTGCAAAATGCATCGGAAATTCCACTCTTTTTTGCCTTTTTTAATTCAATTGCCTTGGAAATTTCGAATTTTGGTGAATTTTTGGTGGCAATCACAAATATCTTCATTTCCCGTCCTCGTTGGGTCTATAAAGTGAGTCCGATCGGTCGTAAAAGTTTCTGGGCTTCTTCTTCTCGTCCGACCTCCATCATCCATTTTTTGAGTATATTCTTGAAGCCAGCCAGCCAGCAGCCAAAACAACCGCTTGTTATGGGTGGTTTCAAATTATGACCTTTGAACAATGTGACCCAAACTGGCACACTTAATGATAAACAAAGTCAAAATACCGCGAATGCGCTAGAAATCGCTTGCAAAAAATCAGCAATAATAAAGTTTTTGAACGAAGAAAACGTCATCGACAAAAAAGTCTGACAATAAATTTACTAAATCACCGACTCAATTTTCGAGAGTTGGTAGGGCAACGCAAAACAAAGATATTTGTGATTGCCGCCTTAAAAGGAGCTCTACCGTTTCTCTGCAGGGTTTCCTCATGAGAACCAGATTATTCAAAGGCCTGATTGTCCCAAAAGATCGTTTTGGCAAAAACGTCCTAATGCCCTAAAAATCAGATTTTTTGAAAAAAGGAGAAAAAAAACATCCAGATATTCACCTAAGGAACAAGTGTGCCAAATTTCAGCCAAATCCGCCAATTTTTCAAGTCTCCAGGTTGCCCCAAAATTTTAGCCTTGTTTTGGTGAAAAACTCGATCCCAGGCCCTAAAATTCAAAATTTTTGAAAATGAGAAAAAACACCCTCAGATATTCACGCAAGGAACAAGTGAGCCAAATTTCAGCCAAAACTGACAATTTTTGAAGTCTCCAGGCTGCCCCAAAGTTTTAAAACATGCACACAGATGTATTCTCAGATTCTAGCTCAACTGAAGAACTATATTGTGTACCCCCCTCCCCTATTTTAGTGAAATTTCGAACCCATGCCATTTACAGCAGCAGTCCACTGGTCATTCAAAACCAAAAACATTGAAATTTGTGTTTAAAATTATATGAAAAAAAGAGTTCAACATGGTGCGACAGGCAAAAATTTAGCTATCTACACTTGTTTCTAAGTTGTCCCACACCAAATATCAATTTCAATATAAAATATGATTGATATTTTGAACAAAAGTTGTTATCCCCCTATTTTTACTTGATCCCCCATAAAATCTCAAAACCCCCCAAACTTGGTCTGAAAGAATGTCTTGCAATATTTAGGCCCAAACATGACCAGGCAGTTTTGTGGGTCATTGCTGGAGGGGACTGGCCCTACCCTACCCCTGTCATCTTGCAACTAATCCTAATGCACAACCTATGCTACATTTAATTTACTAAAAAAGACCAATTAATTAAGGAAGTATGTTCCGCTTTCAAAAAAACATACAATGGTATTTCTCACTAACCCACCTGGGATGGAAATTTGAAGATTTCAACCCCTGAAAGTAAATCTTGTTAAAAAAGGGCCAGAAAACAAGTAATGCTGTACTTAAAAGAAAATGTTGGTTTGCTGTCAAGGGTTCAAAGAAATTCTGGAATTTCCAAGGGGTAAACCCTCATTTTACTGGTAATAAAGTAGAATTATCCGGGACCAATAGAATTCCTTTTCCAGGGCGCAGGGGATTATTGCAAAATTTGCCATTTTTCCTGGAGGTATCCACACAATTCAAAATATGTTGATTGTTTTTGAAAAGGTTTGCTTGCCCCTATATGGATATCTATAATGGAGCAGCCTACAGCTTCTAAACTTTTTTGAATGTTAAAATTGCGTTTATTAATGGGTTAAAGAGGTATTGATTTATTAAGACCACTGTTCCTTACATTTCCAGTAACATTAAGTTAAGCATAAAAATTGAATATACAAGGACAAGAATAGATACAAAGATGAAAGAAATGGAGAATAACAATGAAACACAAATTGAGGAAAAGAGTGCTGATAATAATGCCTGGGATAAAGCTCAAAATGCATTGAAAGATTTGCAAGCTAATAAGAATAAACCAAAACATAATGGTATGAATGGTGGTTATGCAAACCCTTATTCAAACGGAATGATTGGGAATGGATACCCACCATACAATAATTTTAATCCTCACTTTAATGGTCCACCACCTGGTAGCTATTATAATCAACCACCACCTGGACCGTACCAAAGGTAATGATATGATGCTAACTAGCTTATCTTTTAAAATTTAAAAAAATGCTGCTTCTCCAAAAGGATTGCTGCTTTTTTATTAAAGGATTTTTGCCGATTGCCAAAGTTACTTATTATATAATAGTATACATCTCTGGGTTTTAAATTTAGCTTAGACATGGCCTGAAGTAACAATTCAAGTGGATCCAAATGTCCCATCAGTGATTGCTTTAACTTATTATTATTGTCTTGATACCCAGAGATTACCTTTCAAAGAGATTACCCTTTAAAGAGATGATGACAAAGAAATAATCAATATTTAAAGCCTGACTGACATGCTGCTAACGAGTTCAGTCATGATTCTTGTCTCATGTGTAATCCCATTATATTTTATAAAATTAATGTCTTTTATTTTTATTTTAGAATGCCTTATAATCCTAGCTACCAAGGTTATCAAAATAATTACATGCCTCAGTATGGAAATCATGGTCCTTACAATGGTCGCCCACGATTCAATGGACCACCTCCTGCTAATTACATTAACAATAACATTCAAGGTGGTTATTATGGTGCTCCTATAAATCAACAAAATGGAGGACCTCCGCTTAAAAACATTCAGGTGCGTTAAAGTACATTTTGAAAAGCTCCTTATTGTGTACAGTTCTGGCAGGAGGTCTGTACTACAGTTGCATAAAGTGCAAAGGGGGTCCCCCAGCAATTTTTTATGGGAGGGGAAAATTGATAAAAGAAAAATTATCCTTGGAAGTTGTTAAACAAAACAAGTTCACCTAAATAAGAAAGTTTTTCCTATCAAAAAATATCAACATGATGCATGGTCACACAAGGAAAAAATGATTGAAAATTAAAAATTATTTGAAATCAGCTCATCCTCCAGTACAAGTACTCAAAACATAGCCCCAAAAATTTCCCCAAACAAAAATAAAAGATCCCCACTCCTTGAGCTCAGGGATGAATCTATGGAGCTGTACAGTACAGACAACTGATCAGTCTAAATTCAACCCTTAAATGTTTCTAAACCCTTTCAAAATTTGATTAGTTACACCTTTTGTATTTTCTTCGCCAATACAGAACCAAAATAACATGAAAGACAAATCAAAACAAGAAGAATTCAAAGAAAAAGTCATCGAAAAACCAAAATCTTTTGCAGATGCTCTCAAACATAACAAGATGTGGAAACAAAAGTGTAAGCATTATAACTTGTACTGGCATTATTAGCCTAATATGACTACCTTAAAGGAAGAAAATTTGGCGGATTTAGCCAAATTCTGCCAAATTAAGTTCCGGCCAAATTTATATTTTCCTCCATTCGCCAAATTAAATTCCCGCCAAATTTGATTTATTTCACGCATTCCCCAAATTCATGCTATTTCAAGCCTTAAAACTTTTTTTTTGGCCTATTTAATAACGCTTTTGGCCAAAAATATCCTGCAACCGCAAAATTTAGCTCCCGTCAAATTTAATTTATCCAGCTATCCGCCAAATTAAATTCCCCCAAAAATTCTTCCTTTAAGGTACCTAAATTTTTTTCAATCCTTTGTCGCTATTCATCCAATCCATATTTTAGCAAACTTAAATTGATGAAGAAATGCTTGTGTTGTCCAATTAAAGTGAACTTAAGATTGTCAGCGTTCTGTTATTGAACCATAAAAGACTAAGTGGAATAAGTAAGAATAAGTGGTCTATCATCAGCTTTTTCTCAGAACAATATCTAACTCACACTTAGTACAACTAACAATGTTGAGATTTGACGTCATGTTGTCCTATCCACCCACTTACGAACCCTTTGCTGAATTTTTGTTTTAGCTACAATGAATTTCAAACAATCAAATGATATGAACCCTCAAAATAAAGGATGGGCATCTGGGGGATTCCTCAAGGTTGGAGAAAAACCCAATGACGGAGAACCTGATGCTAATACAAATGTTGAAAAACGTGAAAGAGAAGACTTGAAAAATGGTGATCAAAACACAGATGAGCCTAAAGCAAAGCACACCAAGCCCACAACTCCTTTAAAAAGGTATGTATTCTAAAATACATTGGTTTGGAAGTGTGCACTCTCTTTAGAAGGAATTACTTTGAATGGGATAAAATTTTGGTGTCATCTGCAAAGGAAATTTGGAAAGGCATCATCTGCACAATATTTTTCAACAAAACTCGAAATTGTCAAATAAACAATTTTTGAATGCTTACTGACATCAGAGAAGCGCTAATGATGTTTATTTCAACAACCAGCTGGTAGGATTTGGCGGTAGAAGGCATAAAATCGTGACAATATTGTCTCCCAATAGCGCAATCTGCGAAATAAAGTCCCTACGAACATTTATCCCACTAAGTATTGAATTACACTTACATGGCTCTAGAGTGTGCATACTTATGTAAATGACCTTAAAGGTAAAAAAACCCTTCAAATTGCTAAGTTGATCGTACTGCTTTTCATGTTAACAATAGATTTAAATAGATTTTCATTTGAATTATTGTCAATACCGCTGTCTTTACAGGTCTTTATTATTTTAAAAATTTAATAATTCTTTTCAGCGAGAACAATAAAAAGAAGGAATGGCCTGAAGCAATGAAAACATGGGTCAGAGAATCATTTGAGCAGTGTGGTAGTGAACGAATTAAGGATAAAATGGAAGAGAAATTGAAAACCTTTGTAAATCAAGTTATCAGTGATGGTAGTGCATGGACTATCAACTGGCAGTTAAAGGCTCTTTTCAAGTAAGATTTCTAAACTGAGCTGAAAAACCTAGGAATTGTTTTCTTTAATCCATCTTACTAAATGTACTCTATAACACTTGAAAATGTTTCTTTTAGAAGTCATGTATGGTTTTGGACATTCTATTTGACTCCCTTAATCGTTTTTGTTTAGAACTCCACCAAAAGGATACGAACGTAGCTCAAGAAGTTCATATCGTAACACTGGCAGTCGGTCGCGCTCCAGAAGTCGTTCGAGGAGTAATACACCTACTCGTAGACCGTCCCATAGGCGCTCTTCAAGTAGTGGTGGCTCCTCTAACGACAGTCTGGAGAACGTTCGACCTGCATTCAGTAAGAAAATGAAGAACAGACTCGGTAAGAAAATGATCAAAAATTCCAATAACAACATCATGGCCAAAAGCAAAAGTACACCTAACATGAAACAATTTAAGATTGAAAACGATACAGAGGTTACACAGAAGAAACAAGATCGAGCTGCACGATTTCAGAAAGACTTCAAGAAGTCTTCGAGCTTCAATTCGTCCAATTTAATACCGAAAGGAGAATCAGTAAGTTTTTCTCTACTAGTTTCCTAAAGATTTCAATACTGAAACTTTGGCAAACTTTATGGCGTAAATGGCTTTTTGGGGAGTCTCCATTACATCAACAACCGGTGCTAAGTTTCACTCCTAAATTTATTATTTGCAAATATTTTATTAACTCAATGGTTAACTAGGAACCTGTCATACCAATTTTCTACCAATCGTACGGACCATTCAACTCTATAACAATACATCTTGTTTTCTTTTGCAGCCAATGGATGAAGATGTCGACATGAACTTTCACATCAACGGATACTGCCAAGATTTGACAAAACCATATTTACGTTTAACTTCGGTGGGTAATATGTTTTAACCCCTTTTACTGTAACATGACATTTTCCATTTTACGTTAGATTTTTTTACAATGTTCTGTAAAGGAAACATTGTTAAGTTATTACATAAATTTTAACATGCATGCAAAACTTACGGAAGGGTTTTCAGTAGGTGCTTGCTTGCATTACACTTAGGGGAAACTAATAGTTAACTGGAAGAGCCATCTTTGATTCCTAGTCATGTATGGTTTCAAATACATTACAGTTGATTTCTCGGTTCTATGATTTCCCCATTTTTCCTTCGCAGGCGCCTGATCCATCGACAGTCCGTCCCGTCAACATTTTGAAGAAGTCATTGGAACACGTCGAAACGCAATGGAAGAAGAAGAACGACTACCATTTCGCTTGCGAACAGATGAAGTCCATCCGTCAAGATTTGACCGTCCAAGGAATTGAAAACGAATTCACAGTTACAGTATATGAAACCCACGCTAGAATTGCTCTCGAAAAAGTAAGTTTTAGGCAGACATTCCCCTCTTCATAATTGTATCCCATCCTTTTTAAATATTTTTAAAGCCATTTAATATGACCCATCCTTTTATAATAACCACAACTTGGTAATCTTTCATTTTGTCTCTCTCTTTTTCCAGGGTGATCGAGAGGAATTCAATCAATGCCAAACGTGTTTACGTAGGCTTTACAGCAAAGGAATCAACGGTCAAGTAGCCGAGTTTACGGCCTACAGTATTCTCTACTATATTTACACAAAAAGCACTTTGGACTTAAATTCTTGTCTTGCCTCACTGACCAAAGATCTGAAGAAAGACGCGCTTGTTCAACACGCCCTGTCGGTGCGCTCTGCATTGGCACTAGATAATTATCGTTCATTTTTCAAGTTTTATTTACAAGCACCAAAAATGGGTGGATCTCTCATTGACCTTTTTATAGCTAGGGAACGTAAAGAAGCTCAAACGGCTAGTGAAGGCGTAAGTATATAAACACCCCTCCCCTCCCCTTCTTTCTGAAACCAGCCAGCCTATCCTAGAAATCAGTCGCCTTTCCTCACATCTAATGAGCAGTTTAAACTTATCTCTTCAACCATTATCCTTTTAGTATATAAAGTCAACCCCATCTAAGCACATACATTTCTTTATAATTACCTCCTCTGTATAGTAGTACTGTTAACACATCCTGTATTTCTTTTTAAGGCACTTTTAAGTGTTAAAATTTTCTTATTAAAAAATCTAAGCTCCCCATTGAGGATTTTTTAGCCAGTGGGCGACAGTATCGGTAAGAATGTGATTGGATTTGGAGAAACTTCGACTTAAATATATGAGAATCTCAAATATCTTTACAAAACAATTTGCCCCAAAAAGTTTACTATTTTTCGCTGGGATAAATTCTCGGGACTCTGGGAATTTTTTCACCGATGCGCAGGTAAGTTTTAACCCTCGGGATAGACCTTGAGACTAAATCTGTCCTCTGTAACTTCAGTCCTTTACAAAGCTCAATCTACCTTTTCTCTGTATATTCATGTTTTTTTTTCTTTCTTTTTCAACCGTGGTTGATAGGTATCGACCAAGTTTAAGTGTCGCACATATAACAACCCAATTAGCCTTCAAATCTGAAGACGAATGCCTCGCTTGGCTTCAAGAATTGAATATCATATTCCTTGCTAACGACCCCACTAAAGTTGATTGTAAAGCATCTGTTGTTACATAAGGGAGAGAGCATACAGCTCGTTCGAGTTTTTTCATGGCTGTGAAAGTTGGTTGAGTGCCTCATCCAATGAAAAGCAAAGGAGGAAAGAAGCCTGATTTTCATGTCAAGGTCCTCTCATTTTACCAAGAAGGTTTTATTCGCACCCCCTACACGGTAGTAGTAGTTCAGTCACTACACAAAAAGAGACTAAGCTTTAAAAAATGAAAAATAAGGTCCTGTTCATAGATCCTGCCCTATATCTTATCCTGTTCGCTGTGCTGTCACTATGTCAATTCATCCTACATGGTGTTTCTACCTACCCTTTAATTCAGTTAAATTTACAGCATTTTCAACACGTAGCACGCATTATATATGGTATCCCTTATGAACTATATTATGAAAGTCACGGTAGGTTGGTGGTTCTTAATAAATGAACAGTAAATGGTTATTTCCTTGAAATTGAAAGGTTTGTAAGTCTCAATAAACCGAGTGCCTATTGAGTTATATATGGAGCAGATTCAGACATTTCAAGTATTACAATATTAACATTGCATTTTACGGCAAGAAGAAATTGTTACGAGTGCTCTATGCAGCATGTCACAATGAGAGATATACAACAAACATGATTGGATACGATTTTGACAGTGCTTATATGCTTGTCAAATCGTACACAGAGCAAATAGACTGATACTAGAGTTAGCTCTGTTTTGATGTCTTGGATTACCTAATGAAAAACAATTCATGGAGAAATTTTGATGAAAATACTCTGATTTCGTTTTGTTTTATGATTAATTTTTTCACTAGATGTAGGCGGTTTTGTTGCTTATATTTTATGAATTGTATTCATATGACATGACGACTTAAACCCTGGACCCTGTTCCCTTATCCTTTTCCCCGATCTTTTATAATGTCAATTTCAGTTTTGAATTTTTCTTATCGATTAGATGCTTGATTTGTACCCTGTTACGCCAGTTCCCCACTCTGACAAAGACGATTACGAAATTGCAATTCCATTATTGTCTCTCCAGTCTTCTTTTAGAGTTAGTTAGAATTCAGTGACAATTTTTTTGTATTTATTTTGTACAAATTGTATATATGATTTATGAAATTATTATTCTTTTTTCTTACTAAAAGATTCAGATCTACGATTCGAAGAAATCGAACTCTCAATGTGTGATTTTTTTTCTCCAAGTTTTAGATACCCCTTTTTGTAATCAAGTGAAATACTTTCGAAAAACACATCTAAAATTACTGTCAATGGTCCCATTCTTTTCTTCCCCTGTCCTTTAGTTTAAGTAAGTTGCTTTACCAAATTGATAGTGAAATTGCCACTTAAAGAAAAATCTTAAATTAAATTTGCGTCATATTTTCAGTCCCATCAGCAGGACATTCGTTGAATTTATAGTTAAAGTCTGTCTATGAAGTGAAGTGTTAATTTTGATATTCTTAAAAGAACCATTGCCTTATCCAGACGAAACGGGAAGGACTATGTATAGCCTCATTTGGAGTGTTATGTAACTCGTGTATTCTATTTCCATCACAATTTACGAAAACTTTTCACATAATTTCATTCAATACTCACATGTATCATATTCGATTAGATCGGTCATTGGTTAGAAATGAGCTAAATGTAGACTTGAATGTAATAACGTCAAATTACTTTTGAGCCACAAAACCCCATGTTTATATAATCCCTGATTGCTTTAATAATAACCGGCCAATGTTATCGCATTAAAATGTGGATTTATATCTAATGTAGAATAGAAAATGAATATTAAATAATTACAATTTAGAAACTTTTGCAAATGAAACTTGTCTTGTTGGTATTATAAGTGTGAGAGGGGTTACGAACGGAAACATTCTAAGTCTTTGTGACCCTGTTCTTTACATTGTTTGTTGAAATCGTCCTCGTTGTAAGCGAAACATCTCGTACGGCGAAAATGTAATATCGCTGTTTTACCTTGTGATGTTATATTGTTATGTCTTTCTCGCACACCAGTCTATTGTAGTAGATTTAGAGAGCTCCCTATGGAGTGTTAGTGCTAAGAATCAAATCGTTCAAAAGATTACACAGTGTTTTTATTGATTGAACTCTTGACAACTGAAGAAAATTAAATATTTAAGTTAAAGAATACAGTTTATGGGTCAAGTTAAGCCAACAATAACATCCGCGACTCGATCGACTTATTTCGTTTTTCTAGCGCGAAAGGCGCCTCCTTATGCGACTCCGGGCTATGGCCAAAAGTTGCCGTGGCCATTTTTATTTAGAACGCTGAAAGTGGGAGGTTGTTTTGGTTTTGAAGTAAAAAGTGAATGAAAAGTGACTTTTTTTTTCTGATATAAATGTATGTCTCCTCAGGTAGGGATAGAAATGAACAGTTCCTATTGCAATTTTTCCTTTATTTATTTTTGTAAAGGTTTCTTTTTTTATTTCTCAAGACTGACAAGACTGAAAAACTTCTCAGTCAAACCAGACAAAAAGCTGATAATTTTTTGTCTTGGCTTGCTGTCTGGGATTTTATTTATAAGGTGATAATTTTTTGATTGACTCGATTCTTACTTTAGCTTAAAATCAAATAAATAACAGCTTTATCTTGTGTAAACTGGTTATTCAAATCACTAAAAATGGCAGCACCAAATCTATCGAAGGTAAATTTTTATTCTGTAGCTAACCTTTCATGGACAAGAAAAACAAGAGCTGGGAATGAAAGGCATACCGTGAAGTCGGTTAACTTGCATCAGTAGAGGGAAAATTGCATAGCCATCAAATGATTCACCAATCAAAGCAGTAAAATTTCAAAACAAATGAACTACGCAGCTCCGCTTGCAGCTCTACTCTACCATTTTTATTTTTATCTAACTTTGTATTTTAATGACCAGACGGGTCATTCATTTGAGGGCTATGCATGTTTGCCTCCACTGATGCATGTTACCCGAATTCACGGTACACCAGACCCGATCAATCAGACTTGTCAAACCAATCAAACAATCGAACTAATCAAACTCCATCGAACGATTAAAGTTCGATAATCGAACACTCACAATTTTTGAAGCAATAGCAGTTCCATTAGTTTGGTCAGAGCAGTTCGATGATATTAAATCCTCACATCTTCCCTCGCTTGCAAAAACTTTATCCTGGCGGTCAGGCACATCCTGGCAAATGAACGGGGTATTTTTCACTTGCGATTGGTGGCAAATGCAAGGGGTCGAAAACAAAAGTGATGTAATAGCACTGAATACCCCACGCAATTGAACCACACCAGGTTGGAAATATTTTGCTTCATTTCAAAAATCTGCATAGATGAAATTTTTTTTCCATGGGTCAATTTTGTCTTCGAAGATTGAAGAAACTTTTAACGAAAAAATAAAGTCCCCAGTTTTCTTCCTTTTTTCCCATTTTCAGTTTGAAGTTCATTTTTATTCATTTTCACGTTTTTAGCCTGAGACGTCCTATCTCATTTACACTGGGTGACGAATACCCCATGCAAATGCTCACCCCGTTCATTTGCCAGGATGTGCCTGACTGCCTGGCACGTGATTGCCATTTCAACAATTCCCGGACTAAACAGCTTAACGTTTATTGTAGCCGGATATTTGTCTATCCAAAATAAAGTCCGTAGCCCCTCTGTTGCGATTTCGTGCGCGGCCGAGTGGCGGAATACTACGCCCCAACAAACCGCCTCTGGCGCTAAAACAATACAGGAAAAGTGTGTAATCCGTTATCGGAAGTAATTTCCCGATTTACATTCCGAATTTGGCTTTGAAAAGAAACTAATATACGGTGGTGGAGCAGCACAAACTTGTCAAACAAAATTGGTTTATCGAACTGATCGAACCGAAACCCATTGGTCAAACTTAATCGAACACTCACAATCTTTTAAAAATCTTACAGTTCGATTAATTTTTTTAATCGAATTTTAATCGTTCGATGGAGTTCGATTAGTTCGATTGGTTCGACAAGTTTGATTGATCGGGTCTGGGGTACAGCTGTACAGCTGGAAATGGTGATCTGTTACAATGTAATCTTAATTTGATCACCTGAGAAATGTATGTAGCAGGTCTTTTCATAGGAAAAATACCTTAAATATACCAGGCCCGATCAATCGAATTTGTCGAACCAATCGAACAATCGAACCAATCGAACTCCATTGAACGATTAAAGTTCGATTAAAAATAATAATCAAACTCTAAGATTTTTTAAAAGATTGTAGCATCGAAAATAATTTACTTAAGACAACACTTTTGGCAAAAGCAATCAAAAACAGGACGTTTTTTAGCCATTTGAAAGAGTCAAAATTAAAATTTTCTCTTGTTAACGCAAACCATGGTTGCACCTCCTAGGTCACTGTAAACATTTGGTTTTTACTTCTAATTCTTTATTTCAACAGTTGAAAGACTAGGTAGCTGGAGTAAAAATGTGGTATATATCGTTCTCGAGAGGGAGATAGGAATTTAACTGTGGAAATAATTCGCCGGTTGCTAAAAGCCAATAAATTTTATTTGTCGTCTTCTATTTTACTTTCGCATAGTACCACTCTGAAAAAAAACCCTGTAGAGAGATATGTCAACTGAGTATAAAAAAAACCTTGAAAAGTGCAAAATCGTTAGCCAAAAAACCTTGAAAAACCACTTAAAAAGGACCAAAAAAACTTGAAAACCTTGAAAATCCTGAGAAAAAAATCCGTAGACACCCTGTCTGAGCATAGGTTTGTTCAGGCGACAAGAATCATCAAGCGTGCAAGCCGAAATTTGGTACCTTTTCTCTATTAACTAGCTCAAGTTTTGTATTTTTGGAAAGAAAGTAATTGTAGAAAGTAAAAGGCTAGTCAATTTCTTTTACTCAGCTATTTATTATCGATTTATTGAGAGATTGTGGACTTACCTGCTTTTGACATAAGAAATGAATGTCGTGGTTATATAGTATTTTTTCAAAAAAAGTCCATGTTTAAATTAACAAGACGAGTTCAGAGTGAGGGAAATTTCGAAACAAACTTTAGAATTCTAGAATGAATTCGAACATTCGATTGACACATTCGAAATGCTAAACGTTCGTATCTGGAAAATTGACAGTGCAGTAGCATTTTTTAAAAGAAGGTAAGTCCATAATTAGACTAAGGTAAGTCCATAAAAGAGGTAAGTCCATCTCAGAGAAATAATTTATTTTCTTTAAAAAGAAGGTATGTCCATTTCTGTGTAATAGGTGGACTTACCTTCCTTTGCTTGGGAATTTCCTTTTTTCGATGGACACACCTGAAAATGACATGGCCGTTTTTCCCGGTAGGAAAAATATTTTGAATTTTTTTTTTCAAAAATAGGTTACTTGGGTGCTATAGAGTCAATTTTTAGCAAAAAATAATTTTTCGAAATTTTGGACTTACCTGGTTTTTGCTTTGGACGGCAGAGTTAAGGCATGTCCCAAATATATTTTGCATGACGCCGCCCACCGCTTCCCATTATTCCTTAACTCTCATATGTAGCTCAAAACAATCGTATCAACGAGAGGATTTTGAAAAGTGCTGGGTCAAAAATTTAAATTAAGTCAATCTGAAGATATCAGTCAAAAACTGATTTTGACGTTATAAAATACATCGAAAAAACACGTCATGAGTAAGATTCAAATAAACGGCGATAACTTCAATTCTATTAATGCAATCAACACCAAATTTTGACTGGAGTTGTAAATTAACGATTCTGAAATATTTGTTAAAAAAATTTCAGAATATTTCAATGACGTCATTTGTTGTCGAAAAAATTTAAAAAACGTCAAAAAATGCTGACGTCATCATGAATTTCCAATTTTTTTTCACGAAATATTTCAAAATAAATACTCAACATCTCCAGTCAAAATTTTGCTTTGATTGTAGTAAGTTAATCAGAATTATTGCCTTTTTTCAATAATGACATCAATTAAATTGTCTTTTTGACGTGTTTTTTCGATGTATTTTATAACGTCAAAATCAGTTTTTGACCAATATCTTCAGATTGACTTATTGTAAATTTTTGACCCAGCACTTTTCAAAATCTTCTCATTGATACGATTGTTTTGAGCTATATATGAGAGTTAAGGAATAATGGGAAGCGGTGCGCGTCACGCAAAATATATTTGGGACATGCCTTAACTCACCCGAGCGAGTGCTAAAATAGCACTTCTAAAATATGCAAGAACGTACAAAAATAACACGCCATAATCTATGACATATTTTTTATGGAGTGCTATTTTGGCACGCTTAAGTTATTATTCATAGCCAGGCCTGAAATCCTGTAATCTTAATAGGAGTCTAGGTCTAAACTGTCTGTTCTATTCTAAAAATCTTCTCTTCTTGCCAAAATAGTCAGATATTACATTTTTTTTAATTATTATATTATTATATTATTAATTATTTTAATTTTTAAAATAGACAGATATTACATTTTTTTTATAAGGAGCACGTTAGTAAGGAACTCAAGCCTGAAATTGGTCCAAAAAATAAGGCATTGTTAAGGAACTGCTCAGGCTGAGAATAAGAAATCAAGTTAAGGACCAGTAAGAGTTAAACTTGAACTTACAAACATTTACAATAACCTAAATAAAGAGATGGTGAAATTTTTCTGAAACGGTATGCAATGTGTCAAAAAGAGAAAAGTTCTACCTATACAGAAGTTATAAACTTCAAAATAAGGAACTAAATAAAGTAAATAAGGAACTCTATAAGGAACTTTGAGCCTGAAACTCTTTGGAAAAAAAGGAATTCCTGGCCGGGAGCCAAGTCTTAGAACAAAATAGACCCTTTGGCTTTCCATCTGCCATATTCAGATAATATGTACCCATATTAAAAAAAGAATTACATGTAAAAATCATTGTCATAAAGGTACTTGATCTAAAAACATTTTTTTCTTCATTATCAGCTAACTTGCCTATATATATTAGGGCTAGTTCACCTATCCTGGGCTAAATGGCAGGTTCCCCAAGATGATGGGATTATTTTAGTTACTCCTCTGCCTGGCTGTTGTAAAATGGTTTATGTTTAGTTTATGTAATTATTTTCTTTTCTTCTTAGAATATTTTGACCAACGCCCAAGCTGAAGGTATAATATTTGTTTCATTTTGTGAATTAGTCATGTTCACTCTATTTTTCTGTAAGTGACTATGTTAAAAAAGCTGGTAAGAAAAAAAATGTGCACTGAGAGAGAATATTTTTCAGTTTTCAAAGATTTTGCTTATTAAAGTATGGAAGAGATATTTCTGTTTCTGTCTTGAAGGTCAAGAAAATTAGACAAGACTCTTGAAGATATTTTGGCTAATTTGTGACCCCCCAAGCGATTTGGAGTACATTAAAAATGAGACCGGTATTGGTGCGGTCATGCTTCTGCCGCTTTTGGACTGGTTAATTGTGCGACTAAAAGCCTGAAAAAGCGGCCAGAAGACCACACAGTACCGTATGGTCCGTGCGGACAAAGTGCCAACGAAAGCGGACGATGGTGCGGTCCCAGCCGTTTGTTTATATTTCTTTCGATTGCCGTAAGAATTTCAGCCTCGAGTTCAAACAAGCAAAACAATAAAAACAAAATGTCCGCACCATGACCGCACTGAATACCGCACTCATTCTAATGGTGCTCTTTAGTGACCGATCAAGTGCGTTTGAATGGAATTTCTAGGAAAGATTTTCGGATAATTTCTGGTAGATACAAAGGTATCATTTTACTGCACGGTAATCTTTTCGCCGCTTTTTTGCCGCACATATTATCGATCTGTCCGCACCAAGACCGGTCTCATTTATAATGTACTCCAAATTGCTTGGGGGGTCATATTTATTTGTGTGAAGTTTTTTTCCCTCTTTGATGATTTTGTAATTTTGTGTTGCATTTTTCCTATTATCAACAATTTAAGAATTCTCGTTATGTTCATTCATTTCAGCTTTGTTGAAAGTTTACAAGTTTGCAGATGTGGAAGAAACAGGCAAAGTTGATGTTGCAACAATTATAACTCTAGCAGTCCAACTTATGGGCCCAAATTTTAGCGAAGCAGAAAAAGAAAGCGTTTGCAAAAAAGCTGAAGCCAGAGCAGAGAAAGGTATGATATATTTTTCATTCTTTAATTTGTCAAATTTAAATTGATACATTTTCCATTATCTACTGTTCTTTTATTCAATATTTTAACAGAACAGAACACAAAGCCATTGCACTTAAAAGAAACTGAGATTTATGAAAAGGGGTGACAGAAAAGTCAACAGATATCACAGAATTTAAACCATCACAAATATTTAAAGAAATATATCTTGCCTCTTTAGAATGGATATTTTCAACAGGTTGTCACAACTTTTTATCTCTAATATGCTTTCATAATTTCATTTTCAGGAATGCTTTCATATACAAACTTTTTAAATATAATGCTTGAAACAATGTCAATGACCACTCAATGGGGAGGAAAACTGAAAACTCAAGTTGATGGCTATGTTGGCTTTGATTCAATTCAAGAACAAATTCGGTTAAATTCTTTGAAACGTGGTTTTGAGTTCAATGTTATGGTTGTTGGTAAGTTTGATGATCTATTTTAGCTCTCTGCTTGATAAAAGTATGATAATGTGTAGATTATTTTATAGTAGTTCTCTCTCTTTGCTAGGGTTGCTCCTTGTTGTTGCATTGAAACTTTTCTTAATAAATTTATCTTAAAATTGTACCTTAGGTCTTTTCATAAGGATTACCTTAAAGGAAGAAATTTTGGCAGGAATTTAATTTGGCGGATGGCCAAAAAAGTTTTTTCAGAGGGAATTTAATTTGGCGGATGGACGAAAAAATTTAATTTGGGGGGAATTTAATTTGGCAGTCGCTTAAAAATTTAACCTTAAGATGGCGTCAAAACAGCGAAAAAACAGCAAAAACACCTTAAAAGAGATCATATTTTCAAAATGTTTAATTTGGCGGGAATTTAATTTGGCGGATGGCAGAAAAAAGAAATTTTGACGGGAACTTAATTTGGCGGATTTCAGTCAAATCCGCCAAATCCGCCAAATTTTCTTTCCGCCAAAATTTCTTCCTTTAAGGTATATTATTTCAAGGCTACAAATTCTGCCTAAATCAAGATTTTAGAATAGTTTTTGATTTAATACCATTTATTTTAATGGTCAGGTAGCTGATTAGAGCATTTTTCAGTGTTGTGGATTTGATCCCTGGTTTTCGCTTACTGGGACATTGAGGAACTTTGTTTGGCAATCTGATCCAAGTAATAAGAGTTCAGGAACTCTCCACCCCAGCATTTGAAATAGAAAAGTGAACAGACTCCCTCACTCCCATCTTCTCTGACAGCCAATAGATGAATATTTTTACTTTTAGTTTGATTTTATGAAGCTAATTCTCTTTTCTTATAGGTTGCTCTGGTCTTGGTAAATCTACCCTCATCAACACACTATTCAAAACAAGAGCTTCTCGAACAAGTTGTACACCTGAAAACTCTGAAATCCCCAAAACTGTAGAAATCAAGAGTGTTACACATGGTAAGAATTATTATTATCTTGACTTTTATACTTTGCATCTTTCTTCAACTTTTTCTTTCAAATATTCCTAATTGACTATTTTCCTAAAGTTTTAAACACACATTAATGATTTCTGTCAAAAGTTATTTTTCTATTAGAACAGGTTAGAAATATACAATTTACTTATTTTCCTTTTAAAATACACAGCAATGTTTTCTTTCAAAATCGATTTTTATTTTGATAAGGCAAGACCAATTTAATTTGTTGTTCTACGGGCAGATCGTTAGCAAAATATGGGTTGGTCGGTCGGAAAAATAAGAATAAATTTTTCATTTATCAGGGTTGGTAAAGTACCGAAAATGTTTTCCAAAAAATATATCCAGATTCAAAAATTCACTTTTTTTATCTTCGATGAAGATCAGTGTATGGATGGAATGCATGATTTTCTAAAATTTTCAATTTCTTGAATTAATTTTCAGTTTTAATCTAATTTGATTCTTGCAAATAACTAGTGTGTAAAATATATTGTAGTGGAAATTCGATATTATTATTTTTTTGATTTTAACAACAAATTAAATTGGTCTCGCCTAATACAATAGTAAAATTTACTCATTTTCTTTAAGAGATACATAACCAATTATTCCTATATGAAACTTTCTGACTAAGCATGGTTTAAAAAAACATTGAATAACATTTTTACAGTGTTGGAGGAAAAGGGCGTCAACCTGAAGTTAACAGTGACAGATACACCTGGATTCGGTGATCAAATCAATAATAAAAATTGGTATAGAAAATATTTGACTACCCAGACTACCATTTTCAGCTTCTAGTTCAATTTTTAGCTCTGCAGTCCTCTAACCTTTGACTTTACTTCAGGTTCTGCAAAATATCTATTTTATTTGACCATGCTATAGAAAGCATACAATTATGGTCCTCATTAATTTTCTTAGCTCACATTGTGTCGCATAACTTAAAATAGTAAGCAGTATTTATGTTTTTGAATGAGAAAATGGCTTTTTATCTATCATGAGGTAAACAGATATTTTAATGGTTATTGTTTTCTAGCTGGGATCCTGTGCTTGGATACATCAATCGCCAATACGATATTTATTTGAACGAAGAGATCAGTATCAACAGACGTATGAAAATCCCTGATAACAGAGTTCATTGTTGTCTCTATTTTATCGCACCTACTGGACACAGGTGGGTATCATTTTTCTTTATTCTTACCTTGCATGAATCTTTTCATTTTTACTCTGAGATTTCCACCTTTATAAATGAATACATGAATGGCAGTCAAAGGCGAATAAAAGTAGTTATCAGGTCTAGGCTTTAGCTGAACTGCCAGTAAAGTAAATTCCTGGACTCTATTGACATTGCAAAACCTTAGAGCAAAATGCATTGTGGAATTCTAGGTGATTGCCACAGATTTCGAGCTTTTTAAAACAATCAGATTGTTTATTAATACTCCAGAGGTGTTTTTTCATTGACATCATAACCTTCAGCATTGTTTAGAAAGCTATGTTTTCAATAATGCTTCAGTAACCCCCCCCCTTGAATTCTTTTTTTAGATTGAAGCCATTGGATATCCTTGTTATGAAACATTTGGACAAATGTGTCAACGTCATCCCAGTTATTGCAAAAGCTGATACTTTGACACTGGAAGAACGAGAAGCTTTCAAGAAAAGGGTATATGTTGTTTCTCAGTGTCCAAATAGATCCTAGTAGCTCTACAAATCCTTTTAGAGAGGACTTGCCAAATTTCATTGGAACTTCAAACCAACGACTTACAAATATAATAGACTACCAACTTTTTTTTAATCTATTGTTTTCAAAAACTACCAAAATCCATCCATCATTTATTTATAAGTCCTTTTACTTGATACTGGATGTTTCTATTAAGGTGTCGATTTTTAGCTCTTTTGAATAACATTATCTTACTTTACTACAGATTCGCGAAGACGTCCAATTGAACAACTTGAACATCTATCCCATCATGCACTCTAACCTGACAGAAGAGGAGATCAAATTCAACAACAAAGTCAAGGTAAAAGATTTTAAATTCATCCGCTTCACTCTCCGAAATGATGTAACTCTTCTATTTTCCCTACCTATTACTTCATTTTCAACCAATCAGCTGTCGTAAAAGTGACTCGATCTTAGAAAGCATTCAAGTGTTGCATATTCCTAAAGAAACTGGGGATTTATATATTTTTGTGACTTTAACTATATGTTGTTAAACTATGTTGCTTTACTTGCAGGGCCATTTTGAACAATTTTTTAAATAGATAAAAAAAGAATATTTTACTTGTCCGACTTCTTTAATCATCCATATTATGTGGGAGCTCCAAAGGAACATAGAGCTGGAGGGGAAGGGATCCCTAGACAAGTGAAGGGTACGGGAATGTGCCGCCCTTAATGGTACCTTTTTGGAACCTGACAGTCCCACTAAGGGTAGGAAAAATAAGAAAATTTTGCCCCCAGAAAAATCTGGTTAATTTGTTCCAAATAAGGGTCGTAAAATTCACAAAATTTTCCTTTTTTCCTTCTTTTTAGTCCCGCTGACATACCCGTCAGCTCGTTACCCTAGTACTCCCCCCCCCGAAACATAGAGTTCTTACTCAAAATGAAATTTATATTTATTCAATCATTCCAGGAGCAAATCCCATTTGCAGTTGTGGGAAGTGATCGATACGTCAGTGTTGGAAGTAAAAATGTTCTCGGTCGCAAAACGAAATGGGGAATCATCGAAGGTGAGCTCGAAGCTTAATTTATATATTATATCAATTGTATTTACTCGTCAAAAACTTTGGTTTTTATGGAACTTCTAGTATTTTTTGAATTCCGATTCTTCATGTTTTCCAGCAAGAATTCAATGATGATCGTTTCCAGGATATAGAGATACGTTGACGCAATTTTTCTAAGGAAATTCGAACGAAACGTATTCAAGACATTTTTTGATATTTTGATTTTCTTAAAAGAGAGCTAAAACCTAATATTTTAGTCTACAATTTTAAACTAATGTTAATTTCAAGCATTTCTCTTTTTCAGTTGAAAACCGTGCACATTGCGAATTTCCACTCCTGAGAGATCTACTCATTAAGTAAGAACTTTTTTATTTATATTTATTTATTTATTTCATGGAATTATTCTCACCACGTTTTTCAATATCTTGTTCCGAGATTTTTCAGATACCTTATTGGAACTAATTCCAAAAAACCGCGAAAAACGCTAAAATTTATTCCCGCGAAAATTAGTTCCAATAAGGTAATCACGTATTTTTGTACATTTTTGTACAAATAACAGTACTGCCCAACCTTACTCTTAACGTCAAAACAACGTTAACCTAGTGCTAACTTCCAAGTTTGTATGAACGTTTAAAGGTTGTTCGTCTACTGAGTTTTAATAAATTCAATGTTCACAATTCTTCTGTGTCAGACGGATTTCTGTCTCAAAGAAGTATGGAAAAAGAGGCTTTTACCAGATGAGATTGAGTTTTTATAAGATACTTTAATTATTGGTAATTTGAAGTGATAAAAATGACGCGTTCTTTAGAACCAAGCGTTAAATAATAGCTTGTAAAAACTCCACCTCATCCCGCTTTTAAGCCCTTAGTATTTAGCCAAACTCAGCAAAAATATTGAAAAGCTAATTTGTCGTGTTGAGTCATTTTCCGTCTCAGATAATAAGCTTTGTTTTGACCGCTGATTATTGCTGCTGCATAACAGCGTTTCAGCGTCCACCTTATGAACGTTATTAGGACGTTATGATTGTTGTATCTATCTTTGTTCTAAGGCTCTTCGTTCAAGCTGAGTTCTTCCCGCTTTTTCTTCAACTAAATTTTATTTTCTTGATGTTTACAGAACACACATGGAGGACATGATCGAAGTCACCAAAGCCATTCATTACGAGAATTACCGTCGACTGAAGTTGGCGGAGAAGATGAACCAAGGGTCACCATCACCTGCTCACTCCACTGGAGAGGTAGCAACTAATGCTTGAGAGGTTCCCCACTGGAAATTTAATGAATCATGAACAAAAAGAACAGTTTTTTACTTCAGGGTATAGATGGAAACATTTTTTAGTATATTTATAGATAAAATTACAAATTTAAAGCATGAAAAGAAGTTTAACACCCCGACACTATTACTTTAGGGATAAAAGTCTTAAATGATGATGATGTTATTAATAGATTTAGGCTATCGTGTTTGAGTATGGTGGTCTAGAAATGCAACGATAGTTGAATTATAGCTTCAACAATGTTACACTTCAAATGTTAGCGCTAATCAATTAAAAAAAGAAATTTAAAGATACTTTTTGGTCAAGGATTGCCTGACAATGCAAGTATTTTCTAAACAAAAAAGCGGTTAATCGCCGCTCAGTTTAGAATACAGCCATTACTATTCTGTAGTTTTTAGTATTAATAATTATTTTTTGATAGTTTTTATGTTATATGGTAGAAAAAAATGACATATTATAAATAGGGGCTGCTCTCTTTTTTGTTGTTGTGTTTTTTTCCTCTCAAAATATTGTCAATTTCTTTTATTTGTTATTTTTTCCCATTCATATTATTTTATGTCACTCTCTTCGATTTCAACACTTACAAAATTATAACAATTTTTTGTATCTATTCATTAATTTTTTTTCATCATTGTATAAAAAATATATTCTATATTATCTTTTACTATCAACTACAAACGCTTAAATATTTTTGTGGCTGAGACATCGGTTGTATTAAAAAAGATATTGCGAGCTTCAAGGATAAAACATTTGAGATGATTTATTTATTTAGTTCAGGGGTAAGCCTCGAAATTTTCGTATACAAAACTTCAAAATCTTTCGGTGAATCAAAAATTATACTAAGCCTAAAGAACTGAAAATTTAGAAATTCCAAAAAAAAATTGAAACTCGTCATATATAAGGAACGAAATTTTCTGTTACACATATTTATCCAATTTTGCGTGGTCTTCGTTTTATGAGAGATGATTTATGATGCTTTAGATACTCCAGATTGGAAAAAAATGGTGCTGTTCTAACCTGACTGACCTAGCCTGATTGTTAGGTTTACAGAAAAATAAAGGCCGATAATAGTTCCTAGTTCTTACAGAATTGCTATTTAGAAAAATACTGAAAATATCAATTTTGGCTAATAAGGCGAGGCCAATTTGATTTGTTGTTTTAGGGGCCAAGCTACCCAAAAAAGAGGGTCGGTCGGTCGGCAAAAAAATAAAAGTAGAATTTTACCTATGAAATCTCCTAAAAAGGCAGCAAAAACTACTTCCGCTTGACAAAAGTGCAAAATAGAAAATAAAAAGACACAAATAGCTCGAATTCATAGATAAATTGAAAATTTGAACATAAAATTCTCGAAACTTTGAAAAAACTATATAAATTTTGAAAATTTGTCCATCTGTAAAGCAATGAAAATAAAAATGCACTGCCAAAATCAATTTTATTTTTATTTCGATTTTCGGAATTTCAGGGTCGGTCCGGGCCTGATAACAACTAATCAAATTGGTCTCGCCTAATATATTTTTTAAACGAATTTTCAAATGTTTTCGTAGTAATATTTTATGTTTACTGGAAGATATTCTTTCATGCTCTTTCGAATGAAACGAAAACTTCTCAATTTTGGCGACTTTTTATTTTGGTTGCCATGGTAACCAATGACGTCAGTTTCCATGGCAACAGGTGGTCACACCCGGCCCCACCTCTCAAATTTTGATCTTCTACATTCAAGGATCAATCATCAATCATAAAATCCCTTTGTACAAGCTGCTGCACACGGGAAGACATAGTGACCTCTACTACCTCCCTGATTCTCAAGCCATTCAAGTTTTTTGATATTCTCTGTATTCTAGCTTTTTCGATTGTGTGTATCAAGGAACTTTCTTGTGTATATAGAATTATAACCGATCGATTTTGATTTCACGACAATTTTCCTACTAATGTTTCCACACTTTTCATGTCGTTTGTTATTTAAAGTCACGTGAAGATTCAAACAAGAACCACGCCCAGAAATTCTGCCGAAGAATTTTCGTCAATACAAAATACAAAGGCATGAGATTTTTTGACTACATCATTGTACTTTTATATGTAGCGAGAATGGGCCTATTATATTCGGGCCTGATGTATAGATAAGATTCTTCTCATTTCACATCTTAGTAGCCAAAGGGTAATTTCGGAAAAACATTTTTTCTTAATACACCGTTTAACAGTGACGACTGCGCACGCGTATGAACAATTTTCCATTGTTTTGATTTTTGCAACCACGGGAAACTTCACTCTCCCCCGTAAAAAATGGTAGGAAACATCGAGCTGTCCAGTTCTCATAAGAAAACCCAGCAGAGAAATGGTATGTAAAGAACTCCTTTTAATCATAACTTCTTTTCCTCTTGATGAATTTTTATGAAATTTTCAGGAGAGATCCATAAAATTATCATTGATATCATGTTCAAATATCTAAAACATTCTCTTTAAAGGAAAGAAAAAAAATGCCAATGTTTACATTTCTCTAACCTTCCACAGTACTAAACTACTAAAGTGAGCATTTTTAACTACTGCCTCTACGGTGGAGATGGCGAGACTCTTAAACGGTGTATTGTTTATTATTAACAAACATATCAGCCGTGTGTATATTAGCCTCACAGGGGGGTGTAGCTCAGTGGTAGAGCGCTCGCTTTGCATGCGAGAGGCCCGGGGTTCGATCCCCCGCACCTCCACATGTTATTCGTAACAGGCTGTACCTTTTAGAGATATGATACAGATTACACACAATAAGTTAAAACTTACTTTTTATTATCAAAAAAAAAAAATATTACTGTAATTTCTTTTAATTGACATGTCTTTTCATTGTCATTTTCATGGAATTTGGAAATCTCGCGTTTTTTAGCGAATTGTTGCTTTTTTTCGGATATCGAGCGAGATCATTTTCGGCGTAAAATACACATCTTTTTTTTAAGAGATCATCCAAAATTTTCGAAGCCATTTTCTGTAGAAACTTTCGCGATTTTGGCCTTTTTCGCGAAAATAAATCTTAACAGGGCAATTCGCGAAATTTATGCTCGCGAAAAATTCTCAAAAAAATTGGAAATCTATAAAACCTCAAAATCATCGTAATAAATATAAAATCTTCGAAAAACATACCCTTAACCGCCGCACATACCCGTCGGTCAATTTGCCTGACTGCCCGCCTTTTTTTAGTACGGTATTACGGGATTTGACGAAAAAAAAGACGGGAAAACGGTATTTTAAAATCAGATTATTTTTTGTCATTATGCCGGTATTTGAACCTGTACAAACCGGTGTGACGGTGTTATTATTTTCGGGATTCCGGGATTCAGCAAAAATTTTGACGGGAAAACGGTATTTCGAACCCCTACAAACCCCCCCTTACATATGTTCTTATATAAAAAAAAACGTGTACCCTGTAAACTTGCTATTTTTGACGAGAATGGAAGTTTTCAGGGCAATTTTTAACTGAGCCTTAGCTCATTCGTGAAATTAAATTTAAGCGAAAATTTTCAAAACACCGATTCTCTAAAATGGATCCATAAAATTTCGCGATTTTTTCGCTCACGAAAATTAATCTGATTTTTGTCAAGAAATAAACTGAACCGAAAAATTTCTTCCTTTAATTTGTTATATAGTCTTTATTTTGCTAAAAAACCTGGATTTTGTCATCATTTTTCAATTCAGTAACTATCAGAAAACGTACTTGATCTGTTCAAACAAAACAAACAAGCAACATGCTGAATGGAGGCCCCCCCCCCCAATGGACCTACCTAATGATTAACATCAGATGAATATAAGAAAAAAGTGACAATAATTGAACAAAAATTCAGAATGGAAAAATAAAGCTTGTGTGTTGAATAATGTAAAATGGTAAAAAGGAATTTCCCCAAATACGAAAATCACTTAAACCATTCAGGCCCAAAAAACCTTTTAGGCTGTTTTTGGCCCAAATTTGCCCGAAATAATTTTCCTTAAAAATCTGGCTCCGTCACATTTTGGATCATTGTGCAAAAAATCAGAAAACAATTATGAGTCAACATTGAGAAAAGCTATATTTTCTTATTTGGTTAAAGGGAATTTCCACAGAATACGAAAATCCGTCTTTTAAGGCGAATAAGAATTTTCCAGGAAAAACCACTTCAGCCATTCTTTAGAGAATCTTGCCCTCCATCTTTGTACAAAAAATCAGAAAAAAGTAATGACAGGATTTTGCACAAAGTCCAAAAAACCCTATTTTTAGGCAGTTTTTGGCCCAAATTTGCCCAAATATATTTTTTTTCGAAAATCGGGCTCCGACACATTTTAGGCATTGCCATTTTGCATCATTGTGCAAAAAATCAGAAAAAAATAACGAGTCAACATTGAGAAAAGCTATATTTTCTGCCATTCTTTAGAGAATTTTGCCCTCCATCTTTGTACAAAAAATCAGAAAAAAGTAACGACAGGATTTTGCACAAAGTCCAAAAAACCCTAGGTAGTTTTTGGCCCAAATTTGCCCAAATAAATTTTTTCTCAAAAATCGGGCTCCGTCACGTTCTGGGCATTGCCATTTTGCATCATCGTGCAAAAAATCAGAAAAAACTAATGAGCCAATCCTGAGAAAAGCTGGTAACAGACGGACGGACGAACGAACGGACAAGGGTTGATTTATAGAACCTCCACCGGGGTACCCGGAGGTAGGTCCAAAAATTATCCTTGTAATAAATTTCTAAAACCAAACAAAACTTAAAGGCTATGTTTTCAGCTAGTTGCTGGCTTAAAAAATTAAGCTCAATAGCTCCGTCCTTTTTAAGAGATGCGATCTTATTTTCTGAGTATCTTCTTTATGAGGAACACTGTAGACTGTTCATTCAGTTTCACCCAGTCTGAATGGTAGACCTCTACAAAGCCCCAGGTAGTATAAGGAGTACGAATCCTTTACTCTTTTGCGCTACTTAATTGTAGGGGGGTAGGGTTGGTACTCTGGGAGAAAATCCATAAAATGGAGGGGGAGCGGGAGAGTCAATATTAAGTCATTTTGGGGTGATTTTCCCAAAATCCTCTAGGAAAATGAAGGTTTTGGCACTTTTTCAGTAAAATTTCATAAAATGGGTGGTCATTATAGGATGCTAATGCGGCGTGATTTTTTCTAAAAAATTGCAAAGTGACCCCCCTTACAACCCCTTACAATTAAGCACAAAAGAGTAATGAATGCCAGTTTAATCTGGATAATCGTTAATGATCGTCCTTTTTCCTGAAATCGACCTTTGTCAAAAAATATTTTAAATCCAGATGCTACGTAGTGCACGGACCATAAAATTCGACAAAAAGGTGATAAAATATCTTAGTATCTGTTAAACAATATCTGCCATGTTTTGTCATGTCTCGGCCACTTTCATATTGCATTGACCCTGCTTTGACCCCATTGTTGAACACGACATTATTTTGGGTAATTCTTGTACTTTTTTTGTCTGTAAACTCCTATTAATGAAGGGAAAAGGTTTCAGATGGCAAAGGCCCTGCAGCTTAAATGAGTTTAAACCGTTTTGCCCAATCAAGGAGCAAAAGAAAAACGAATCGAATTTTAACTGAGGCTTCGTAGCCAATTATCTTAATAACTGAAAATCCGCCTAATAAAAGTATATCTTCAAAAAATCCAGGAAAAAAGTATGTACTCTTGTATAATAAGCTACCACTGGGTAATAAAAATATAAAGTAAATAAAAATACATTTTTTAAATATTGACATGATTATGTAAAACAACTAATAACGACCTTTTGAAATAATGATTCGCAAGGTTTTTGTAGGGGCCACTCACATATCATTGTTTGCCACGACTTACGTCAAATTGACGCGAAGTGCAGGGTGAGTCAAAGGCAGTGACGCTATAGTCTTGGACTTAGCGTCATTTTGACGTTATTCGTGGGAAAATCGATATGTGAGTGGTCCCTTACTCGACTTGTTTAAAATCAAAGCTTTTCCCTCACTCCTCTGAGAGTTTTAAAAGTGAAAAAGCGGCAAAATGGGTGTGGGGTATGTGCGTGCCACAAGGATCATTATTTTACATCCTAGTCTCTTACAGGGGTACAAAAAATGAGCAATCACGAAATATCAAAAATTGACCCCCTCACAGTGTCATAAATTCTCATAATTTGGACCAAATTGAAAATTTTGGCTGAAAATTTGGACAAAAATCTCTCACAAGGTCGTAAAATTTTCGAAATTCAGTCTCTCACAGGGTTGAATTTTGAACTGTGCTTCTAACATACCCATCTATTCGCAAACCTAATACCCCGGAAGTCATTCAAAAAGCCCTCAATATTGTACTACCTAATCACTTTTTTGCAAAAGCGTTGTCAACTATCATCCTTTTTCTTTAACATGAGGACTTGTCCTTTATGTGTGACAGTGATCACACATGAACCTTGTTCCCAGGGTTCACCGTCCAACTGCATGGGAACTTTCTTCGCCTCTTTCGTCTTATGAACTGTGATCTGTGATGAAAAGTAAGATAAACATTGTAAACATCCAAAATAAAATTCAGAAATTAAGTTTTCCAGGAGATGTTTTATAACCATTGTTGGGATCGAGTGTCCCGGGGTATGTGAGTGGTTAGTGTATATTGACACCAGCAGTTAAAAACAAAATACAAAACAGATTATCTATACCGGAGAGAGAGAAGAATCAAAAGTCAATGAAACGTATTTTATTGCAGACTATATTGAGGTACTATTTCCGTGTATTTTTGAAGGAAAATTTTGACACCAACAGTTGAGGATACATTTGACCGCACGCGTAGAAAGAAAGCATGGAAAGCCAACGAAACTTAACAATTTTCAACTGCAGATTATATAAAGATACTATTAGCTTGTATTTTTAAAGGAAAATTTTTATACCAACAGTTACGCATAAATTATCAATCCGATTATTTTTACTTTTAAAGAAAAAGTATGAAAATGCAATCTAAACGTTACAATTTTCTGCTGCAGACTAGGTACTAATTCCCTGTATTTTTAAAGGAAAATTCTAACAACGGCAGTTACGCAAAATTATCAATTAGGCTATTTTCTACTTTAAGAGAAAAGTATGAAAAGCCAACCAAACTCGACAGCTTTCTGTTGCAGACATGTCGATGTACTATTTCCCTGTATTTTCAAAGGAAAATTTTGACACTGGCAGTAAGACATAATCATATAATCAATCAGATATTCTAATAAGTTGTACTCGTAGGCAAAACGTATCAAAAGTAAACCAACCAACCTTGACAACTTTGGCTCGTCCTAGTTTGATTGGTTCAGCCAATTTGACTTGTAGTTTTGCAATATGAAGGGCAGAGTACAAACCAGCAATCTCCAAATATCCATCGTTAAAACTAGATGAGGCAAAGGTATAATATAGTTTCACTAATGGCTGATTGTTTTTTACACAGAAGTTTTGAAATTCATTTTGTTAATTGGAAGAAAGGTTTTTTAATTTTGAATGCTCGCTAATGATTACCCAAATGGATATGGATTGACTATAAAAAATGTAAACAGTAGCTATACAAAATTTCCTTGTTTCCAGTATTTAAGTCATGGCTGTTGAAATAGTGAGATGACTTCATGAAATATCTTATGCTATTGTAGAAAGAAAATTTTTTGAGGTCACAGCGATAGTTTTCTTCAAGTAAAAATAAAGCCTCAACCCAATTATTTCCCCACGATGAAGATGTAACAGAAATTAACAACAATTAATCCACGTACCTTGATTCTTTATCGACCTCAAACTGGTTGTTGTTCCATATCTGACATCCACCACACCAACTATTTATATTTAATATAACAATTCCTTCTAAATGAGGTAATTTAATTTTCTTTCCATCCAGCTCCAACTCTACGCGTTCGTGTAAGTTCTTGCACTGCGCTTCCAAGACATCTTTTGACCCGTAGATGAAGTACATCAGCTGAAAAGCGAAATGTTGAAACTTGAGGTTGGTTGCAGTAATTGTATTGATCGAGATATTCATTTCAACTTTGGCTATCTCATCTCTTTAAGTTGAAATCCATTTGATTGAGGTTTCTGTTTTTTTTCTAACTTACCATCAATCATCATAGCAGTAAACAAGAAAACCTTAATCCCTTTAATCAAAAAAAGGTAAAAAATGATTATAAAAACAAAAACAGAAAGACAAAACAACAAATAAAACACAGTAAACATAAAGGTTTAACACCCACCTTATTAATTATTCTGCTTGTAAATAGTGATGGCTGATGCTCTCTGTGCTTATGGAAATTCAAAACAACTTGAGCATCACACCCCAATGAAACATAGCTGTTCATGGATAGATTCTGAAAACAAAAATAAATATTTTGATCAAATATAAGTTTGAAGTAAGAAGTTTATCATTGTGTTAACCTTAAGGAAAATTCCTTGAAAAAAAAGAAGATGTTTTGTATTTGCAAAGGAAAACATACGCGAAATTCGGGCTGAGGCTCACATCGTGATTATGGTTGGTCATGTGCATACAATTTTTTTTTTTTTTTGGCTAATTTTTATTTACTTAATTTTGGTATGATTTCATCCACTCTGATAAAAAGTTGTACAGAATTCTGTTTTCTTTCAAATCTATAAAAAAATCCACAAAATAAAGCACAAACGCTTTTAGCACGAGCGCGATTGCCTGCGTCTTGAAAGTGATTTTCAAAGGCATTTTTAATAATTTTTAATGTCATAAAACTTATTAATTAAGTCAATTTATAAGTCATTTTCTAATTAACTGCATAAACTCAAAAGAAATGTATAAAATTTTGTGTGAATCACCCGGTATTTATGTATTTCCTATGGTAAAAGCGTTGTGTTTTTCAATGAAGATGATACAGTATCTTCCCTAAAGTAAATCGATATTTGGTATTTTCCAAGGGAAATTATTCAGTGTATTTCCCGCGAGGAAAATGAGGTTTTGGTATTCCCTAAGAAATACATTGTCTCCTATTGTTAGAGGAAAATTATTTAAGTTTTTCAAGGAAATTTGAAATTTGAAATTTTTGCATGGACAAAATTTGGTTACCAGTCTCTTTTTGACCTAATTGCTCTCATTTTCTTAGGGTTTCGACAACAATTTGAATTGTGAAAATTGGCCAAAATCATAGAGTTGATCCACATGAAATTTAATCCCAGTTAAAGCTAATTACATCAAAGTATTAATTATTCAATGCTTTTATCAAGGTTAATAATTTGTTCTAATCCTTCTTTTCCAAGGAAAATGAGGTTCCGTATTTTCCAAGGAAAATGACATTCCGTCTTTTCCAAGGAAAATGACGTTCTGTATTTTCCAAGGAAAACAATGTTTCGTATCTTCCAAGGAAAAATAATGTTCAATATTTTTCAAGGAAATAATATTTCTAGTTTCAAAGGAAATTGATTCTTTTTATCTTACAAGGAAAATGACGTTTCTTATTTTCAAAGGAGAATTATGTTCCGTACTTTCCAAGGACAATTATGTTTCGTATTTTCCAAGGAAAATGACATTCTGTTTTTTCTAAGGAAAACAATGTTCTGGGTGAATTGCAGAAAAATAGTACAATGTTCAATCCGCAACAAAGGCTCTATTTATGCTTACAAGACAAGATCTGGGAACTAGAGGACCCCCATTTTTGTTTTGTTGTGACATATTAAATGGTTTCTTGTGTTAAAGACATTTATTGCCTTTAAATAATCTATTTAGAATTTTTTAACTGGTAAAAACTAGTACGGTGCAAAAATTTGTCCTGTCTGCAACGGCACAAAAGTCTTGATTTCTCTTTTTTTCTAGACAACTTTAATGTTCTAACTGTATCAAGCCAATGAACTTTAGGGAACCACATGCTTTTTGCAGCAGTATCATTTTTCTTGACTTTACATGTACTAGCTATGAGTGAAAAACTTTTTGTCCTGTCCACAACGAAGTGTCCCGTCCGCAACATTTTTCTCAAGATTGGGGCTGTAACAAAAAAATTATATGACAATCTAAGGAAGGCTATTTAGTAGAGTTCATCAAAAAGTGCCTCATGCGGACGGGACATTGTACTATTTTTCTACAATTCACCTTTCTGTATTTTCCAATGAAAATTATGTTCCATATTTTTCAAGGAAATTATGTTTCTAATTGTCATAGGAAATCGATTCTTTTAATCTTCCAAGGAAAATGATGTGTCTTATTTTCAAAGGAGAATTATGTTCTGTATTTTCCAAGGAAGATGATGTTCTCTATTCTGTATTTTCCTAGGAAAACAATGTTCTGTATTCTCCAATGTAAATGGTGTTTCCAAGGAAAATTATGTTCCATATTTTTCAAGGAAATGTTTCTAATTTTCATAGGAAATTAAATCTTTATATCTTCCAAGGAAAATGATATTTCTTGTTTTCAAAGGGAATGACTTTACATATTTTCAAAGGAGAATTATGTTCCGTATTTTCCAAGGAAAATGATGTTCCATATTTTTCAAGGAAAATAAAGGTCCGTATTTTCCAAGGAAAAACAATGTTCTGTATTTTCCAAGGTAATAATGTTTCTAAATTTCATAGGAAACTGAATCTTTTTTTCTTCCAAGGATAATAATGTTCTGTATTCTCCAAGGAAAATGATCTTGCAAGGAAAGCAATGTTATTGGATGTTCCGTATTCTCCAAGGAAAATGATATTTCTTATTTTCAAAGGGAATGATTTTACATAGTTTCAAAGGAGAATTATGTTCCGTATTTTCCAAGGAAAATTTTCAAGGAAAATTATGTTCCATATTTTTCAAGGAAAATAACGTTCCGTATTTTCCAAGGAAAAACAATGTTCTGTATTTTCCAAGGAAATAATGTTTCTAAATTTCATAGGAAATTGAATCTTTTTATCTTTCAAGGAAATAATGTTTCTTATTTTCAAAGGAAATTGATTCTTTTTATCTTCCAAAGAAAATGATATTTCTTATTTTCAATTTCAAAGGAAATTGATTCTTTTTATCTTCCAAAGAAAATGATATTTCTCATTTTCAAAGGGAATGACTTTACATATTTTCAAAGGAGAATTATGTTCCGTATTTTCCAAGGAAAATGATGTTCCATATTTTTCAAGGAAAATAACGTTCCGTATTTTCCAAGGAAAAACAATTTTTATTTTCAAAGGAAATTGATTCTTTTTATCTTCCAAGGAAAATGATATTTCTTTTTTTCCAAGGAAAATTATGTGGCTGTATCTTCCAAGGGAATGATGTTCCTTACTTTC
The DNA here is from genome assembly GCF_902728285.1 of Clytia hemisphaerica. Classification (NCBI taxonomy): domain Eukaryota; kingdom Metazoa; phylum Cnidaria; class Hydrozoa; order Leptothecata; family Clytiidae; genus Clytia; species Clytia hemisphaerica. The sequence goes on along the minus strand of NW_027103726.1, from coordinate 30,515 downwards.
CAAGGAGAATGCTGTTTCCTATTCTCATTTTCCTGGATTCCTGGATTCTTTGTAATTCAGTGTAAAAGGCACAGCATATTTCCAAGGTACATGGTTTTTCTTATATATCAAGGAGGTTAATGTTTTGTGTTTTCAAAGGGAATTGTTTTTTTGTACCTTCCAAGCAGAATGATACAGTGCATTTTCAAGGAAAATTATGTTTCGTATTTTTAGAAGAAAACGATTTACTTTTTTTAAGGAAAGTGATGTTTTGGTGTATTTTCAGAGGAAAATGATGTAAAAAATTGTAGTGATTTATTTCTCAAGTAATATGAAGTTTTTTTTTTCAATAGGAATAAAAATAGTAATAAAACAATGTGCACTTTGATTTGAGTTCAATTTTATCAATAAATCTTTTTAAAAGTGATTAATTTGGCACTATAAAATAATAATAAAATCAAATAATAAAAAATCAAAATCAAATTAGGCCTACTTTACATAAAATGGTTCCATTTTCATGGATTCAAGTTTTGCAAGAAGCACAATAAGTTTAAGGTTAGAAATTGGAAAAACTAGTATTACCTTTGCAGGAAGATTTTTTCCAAACAAACCAGTATTCTTAATATTGACAGTCCATCTATAAAACCAAAAGAACATATTTTTGACAGGGAACAGGCCTTTTAAAAATCATTTGAATTATGGCAATTATCGAGTTTTAGAGATTCTCATCAGAAAAGCTGAAAAGGACAAAGCTACAACTCCTTAAGCATTATCTCAAAGTATATATTTGCAAAAATTATGAGACATTCATTTAGGACAATTTGAACAATTTTTGGTCAGAAAAATCCACAATAAAAAAATTAGAAACCAGCAAAACCAGACAATTAGAAAAAATATAATGCTTATATTTGGACTTTGTTGCTTATTATAAAAGATGTTAGATTGTTTCTAACAATATACCTATCAAAGGGTGTTCTGGTAGCATTCTCAAAATCTTGTAAGAGTTCGTCAATCTCATGCTCATCCCCGACATATTTGACGCCCCATCCAAGAACACGTGCAAGATCATTGCCAGTACCCATTGGGTGTATACCAATTAATGGTCTTTTCTAGAAAATCAAACAAAACTGGTAATTATTTTTTGCTCTAAAGCTTATGTTGAAACATTTCATGAAACAAAACTGAGCTTTTCAGTGTAACAGAAGTTTCAAATGGCTGGCTACTTCAATGTTCTAGAAAATGACAGGACCATTGGATGTTGGATGACCAACTTATTTCACCCTTAAGGAAATTTGACACCCTGAACTATAGAAACTCCAAGAATCACATGAGAAAATTATTCACTCAGATAGCTTAACTTACAGGTAGCTCAACTTTATCAAGTGCATCAAGAACCCATCCTACTGTTCCATCGCCACCACAAACTAAAACTCTGCATTGTGTTGTTGGTAGAAGCCTGCAAAATTCCAATGCAGTTTCTGGTGGTATTTCAGATAAATCAATAACCTTAAAATTTAATTTGAATAATAGATAACGTAAAATAGAGTGCTTTGATTATTGGTTAAAATTTCTTTTGCTCATAACATGAGTCACTTTTTGTTCATTGAATTTTCCTGATTCCTTTCCAATAGCAATAACATGAACAAAAGTCTAACCTTTATTAATAATTAAAATAGACTAGGATATTTCATGGTTGGGTGTTTAAAACAATACTTTTTCAATTAATGGGTTTCATTTTTATTGAGTTAAAATAAACATCAAAGTGAGAGTCAGTTTATTGACTTAAATTATTAAAAATTATCCTGTGTTGCAACCAATTTTGGTGAATCTGGATGTAATGCCAGAAAGTCAAAATATAGATTTGGCAAAATTTTGTTCTTCTAAGGGTCACAAACGAGAACAACAATCCAAGGAAGAATCTCATCGGGCAGATTTGTCTACAGATGAAAAGGTTCCAACAGTGATTATCCTTCATACCTGAGCTGGATTCAGCAAAAGTCGGAAGGCTCTCAATAATTTGACCCCTTGGTTACTGCCGCTCTTTGGGTTGGCAATAACTAGCGTCGGTTCCCAATCTTTAAATGGAGGTGCTTTTACTTCCTTTATGACATGTCTTCTTCGTCCTGAGGAAAAAAACAATTGCTTATTTCAACAAATCTTCACTAGATATTGAGCAGATCGTTTTTAAAACTACAGGCCCTTTATTTCTATTTCTAAGATATCTTAAATTGTAGCTCATTATTGCTCAGCGTAACGGGACCATAAACTCGTAATTTTAAGTATTAACTTTTTTTCATACATTTAGTGACAAAGATGCTTTTTAATTAGTTGCTTATTATAAAATTGGTAGCTAGTAATAATTTTGATATTTTGAATGTTATTTTTCTCCTTTTTGTTACTCTGTAAAAAAGCCATAGTGTACATTACTAAACAGCAACTAAATGTTCCAAGGGAAATTCTGATGATTCTTTGAATGGATCCTTTGTCAATTATGTCAGCAGTTTTGGATTAAAAATGTTAATTGGGAAAAACCACAAAAAACTTGGAAATACCCTGAGTTATTCCCCTACTATGTACCTTTGCAATGATAATAAAAACATTGGCTTTTTAATGATGACTTTAGCATTTTTCAAGCATGTATAAGATCCACTATAATTGTCAATACTGAAGCTACAAAATAAAACTTTTCATGACTGATTTTGTTGAGGTGGATGAAGGATAAAAGTTAATTCTTTAGTAGACATTTGTAATAAGCCATATGTGTCCCTGCAAGCGATTTATTAATAATAAAAATAAAAAGTCTGGTTTGGTTGAAGTAAGTTTGTTAGGTAAGTAATTATCATTTTCTAATTTTTATTAAAATTGTGAGGTGTTTTAAAGAAATTACTCCAACTTTTGATACTTTTTTTCCTGTGACTTTGTTTAATTTGAGTAGAATGTCTGATAATCTTGCAACATGAAATCACCACAACAGTTTAGCATTTCCAATGCATTCCTCTTGGTTGATAAAGCTTTCCATGCAGTGCAGAAGGCTTTTAGTTTTGGAGGCAAAGAGTGAAAGATTGGAATACACATTTTTTATTAGAACTTCTTGATTACAGTTGTGTATGATGGCATTCAAAAATTGAGTGAGGTTTTCAAAAACAGCAAAAAAAAAGAAATTTGAATATCCTTTTTAAAAATAACTCTTTTCAAACGAAACTTCACAATATTGGTTCTAAAGGTGATATAAGTAGGTTGAAAAATTTTTTTTTGTAAAATGGGCCAAAACTGCGGCACAAATCAAGAAAAACACTATGTTGATAAAACAGCAGCCACAAATTTGTTCATTGAGTAAAAATCATTTTTTTCAGATGAAACTCGTAGCAAAAGGGTTTATCCACAAAATATCAAAAATGGAACCAAAATCATTGGGTCACTGGGCTAGAATTGCGGCTCAAAGTTGACGATTTTTTAATATGCTTTGATTGAAGCCACATTTTAAGCCCATTGAAAACCCTACAGCCACAAATTAAACCTATTAGTATCTTTATAAGACATTAAACTACCAAATTCAAGAAAAATGGTTAAAAAATATTGAAGTCTTAAAGCAGGACAGCACATGAGCCAACCCTAAAAATGCCAACTAATACTTATATGTAACAGCTCAGAAGGTTTTATGTACAAAAAATGGTATTTGCAGCAACAAAATGTACACTTTTTCTTAAAATAACACTGTATTGTATCAGATTGTGTTTGCTTTGCATCAGGTTTTGCAAATATTCATATTTCGAAAACAAAACCCAACCTGGAATTTATAAATTTATAAATTAGTGATTGAAGCCACATTTTAAGCTGTTTTAAGCCCATTAAAAACCCTGCAGCCACAAATTAAACCCATAAGTATCTTTATCAGACCTCAAACTACAAATTCCAAGAAAAACGGTTAAAAAATATTGAAGTCTTAAAGCAGGACAGCACATATAAGCCAACCAACCTGTTGAGTGAGCCACATGACATACAGCCACAAAACCTGCCCTAAATTTGCCATCTTATATTTCAAGACTGAATCACTCAACTTCAAAGGGAGCCACATTTTTGGAAAGCTCATCAATTTCCTTATTTTATAGAATTTTGTACTACACAGCAGCCACAAGAATATCAACGCTGTGGGCTAAAAAGTGGCTGTGATTGAAAACCTCACTTTTTGGGGTTCTATTTTTGAATGCAATCGTATATTTTTTAACAATATTTAGCCCATAATGTTCTTATTGGTGTTCTTGAAATCAATTTGCTTAAAATTTAAAAAATTACCATGGATTGAAAGGACAAACAAATTTGTTTCATTTTAAATTGGGAACTAAAAGAATTACCGCCATTATGAAATTTCTTTTGAATTCAGATAATTTTGAGCAAATTTGGCTGATCTTATTCTTACAATGTTCTTATCTCCAAATTCCTCGTAATTTTATCCACAGGTGTTTCTAAGTTCACTTTTTTATCCACTTGCTTTTATCACAACTTTACCAAGTGTTTCCAAGATCACTTTTAATTTATAAACTTGCTTTCTTTATAACTTTCAAGAGTGTATGATCAATTTTATTGATTCACCATCTTCATAACTTTCAAGAGTGTTTCTAGGTTCACTCTTTTTATCGACTTGATTTCTCCATAACTTTCAATTTATTGGCTTGCATTATTCGTTACTTTCAAGACTGTTTCTAAGTTGACTTTTGTCAACTTGCTTTCTCTGTTACTTTCAAACTAGAGTTTTTCTAGATTCACATTTATCAACTCGCTTTCTTTATAACTTTCTGTTTTATTGATTTGCCTTCTTCGTAACTTTCAAGAGTGTTTCTAGGTTCACTCTTTTTATCAACTTGCTTTCTCCATAACTTTCAATGTTTTGGCTTGCTTTATCCGTAACTTTGAAGAGTGTTTCTAAGTACTTGCTTTCTCTGTTACTTTCAAACAAGAGTGTTTCTAGATTTACTTTTACTAACTTGCTTTCTTCCTAACTTTGAAGAGTGTTTTTTAAGTTCACATTTATCAACTTGCTTTCTTTTTAACTTTTAAAGGTGTTTCTAAATTCACAAGAACCAGCAAAAACATTATATTACTGTAGTAAAACCAAGTATTTTGTTGCTATAAATCAAGGATTAAGATCAATTTTATTTGATTTGAAATATGACGTCATTTTGTCGTGCGATTCTATTCCCAGGAAAACAATTTACCATCAGCTGAATAAGGATTATTGTTGCACCTTTGCTGATGTTTTTCAGCTTGAGTTTATGTCTAATGTTATGGTTTTTTGAGGTGCAGTAATCAAGTTTGAAGTAATTATTTATTAGTTTTCAAGAAAAGAAAAATTGTGACATTCCATAGAAAAAGGATTACTTTCGTTTTCAACACTTTATCGATATGGTTAAATTAACGATTCTATCGATACACCTATCGATACATCACATAGGCTTAATGATAGACTTTTATCGATAAGAATTTAGCAATGCCAAATTAGCGATAGAAATAGCGATAAGAGCTTTTTTGTTAAAGAAGTCATTGCAGTGCTATTTAGCGATAGAAAGTTATTGATAACAATGAAAAATAAGCAATAGAAAATAAGCAATAAAACATTATTGATACAACTTAAAAGTCATTGTAGTGTTTTTAAGTGTCCAAATTTTTACAAACAAAATGTCTAAAGACAGAGTATGACGGTTGCATGATACATATAGCAGACTTTTTGAGAAACAGAATACCCCTGTCTCTTAGGCACAACCGTAGCATCCGTTTTTAACATTTTCTCTAAGCCTTTGTTGTTTTATTCATAAATTTCACTAGAGTTTCTAATTCACTTTCTTAGTTTTTAACTTGTTTTTCTTTGTAAGCTTTAAAATAACAAGAATGGTCAACAAATGTCAACTCGTTACATTTCTTTCACAAGCGTCTCTTATGTTTAAGTTTTCAGAATTCGCTTTCTTCATAACTTTTACAAACGTCTCTTATGCTTAGTTTTATCAACTCGCTTTTTTCTTAACTTCCACGAGCATCCCTTGTGCTTTGTTTTAACAGCTTGCTTTCTTTGTAACTTTTACTGATGTCCCTTCTAGAGCGGCTAGTTCGAAACGCAGGTCACAGGTCACAGGTCAACAGGTCACAGGTCACAGGTCAACAAAGTGCAGACCGGAAAAAAGATAATAAGATCATAACATATACATAACATAACATCAATTCATAACGCGTTAAATTACAAAAAAGTAATACATGTTATTTAGATATTATAAAATGACAATTGAATAAAATAACAACCTAGTGACACTTACTTACAAAAATAATTACAAAATCATAAAATATGATGCCTAACAAGACAAAAACACGAAAAATATTTATAATACAGAATGTGATGTTAATAGTGTGAATGGATATAAAACGGCACCAATCAGAAGCTTGTGAGGTCCCTAAGAGAGTGGTTTTAGAAGGATGAAACTAATTAATCATCCAATTGTTATTTTAATGACTTAATGACAATTTTTGACAAAAATGTTGACATAATCACAAAATATCATGTCTTACAAGAGAAAAACACCAAAAATATTTAGCATACCGAATGTGATGATAACAATATGGCTGGATATAAAATTACACCAATCAGAAGCTCGTGAGTTCTCTGAGAAGGTAGTTTTAGAACGATGAGTTTTAATTATATGTAACCATCATATAACATTACAAACATTACAATATGTAATATACCTGTCATACGTATAATATGGTTTTAAATTTTCTGGTCTGCGTTATACACGGCGCAAACTGCGAAAGATCGATAAAAGTACATGGTTAAATTTTGATGTTTGAAATGGTTTTATATGGATGAAATTGCTTGAGAATTATGTTTTTGATAATTCTTTGTGTTTTCCAAACATTTTCCTCTGCAATGACATTGATTAGAGTCAACCTGTCATCACTGACCTGTGACCTGTGACCTGCGACCTGTGGCCTGTGACCTGCGTTTCGAACTAGCCGCTTCTAGAGTTATCAATAAAATCAATCAAGCTATCAATAATTTTACTATTGATACACCTTAAAATTGTAATTTTTAAGTTAAAGCAACTCTGATTAGACATTTTGACAGACCCACTTGAAATCATCATCGCCAAGATGCCCTCATATCTCAAATTTTTGAGAATTTTCATAAAAGTTTACACATCTTTCCACACAGCAAAAAGATTTTTACATTGTATAAACAATATGATTTAAATCTTGTATACACACCTTTCCACCCAACTGTCTTCAAAGTTATAGAAAATGGGGGAAGAACCATTTTACTGTTTTCACCAAATGTACAGTGATCTAAAAACTGTCCAAAACATTGGCCTTCATGGACAGTGGTTTGACACCAAACACATCGATAATCACATAGTTTTGGTTCAACTCCACATGGATTGGTACATACAGCACATGCGCTGCAGAGAGCAAGATTTCCTTTGACCCAGTGATGCTTCATAGTCCTTCTTTCTGTTGATAAACTCATAACTTTACATGCTAATCTTTTGTTTCCATCCTCCTCACACTCATCATGAACACAAACCCAGCATGTGTCACAGAATACTCCCCGAACAATTGTTGTCTCACAGATGTTGCAAAAAGTTGGCTTTATAATAAAGTCTGAATGTACCCAATGGTGCCCTTTACGTGGATCTCTAACTCTGAAATCATGATGTCTGTGTTTTCGCAGTTTTGAAATCTTTGTTATAGCAAAACATAAAATCATAAAAAACGATGAAAATAAAACTATTTGTCTTGGTTGCTCTAGCCATTCGAAAAACGATACTTGATCCATCTCCGTTCAAACATGTATAGACTCATCGAAGGATCAGAATTCGTTAGCTCTAAACCTGATTTTTTCTAGCATTTAGGATTCGATCAACTTGTCATTTTCAACACTAAAAACTGGAAAAACGCTGCTGCCCACAACAATTTTTTGAGTTTAGCTGTTAGTTTGGTATTCCTGTTAGTTTGAATAAAAGAGCTAGCCCGGGGTCCACTTAAAGCTTTTTTTATAGACTGGATGGCGCGATTAAGTGGCCCGGTAGTATATGGTAATAGCCTTTTGCCTAGGCGGACTGTAAAACAGTCCGCCAGATTTAAGTTGTTTTTTGAAAATAAAAACAGTATGAAGCGATGTTTTTATTTGAGAATATGGGATTGCAAATCTGTTACTGATGTTTGTTTCTCATTTTTGAGTATATCTTTCAACTCCAAGTAGTTTTTTTGTTCTTTGGATTATTTAATTTTTTTTTCAAAATGGCAACCTCGCCAAATGCTCCTAGTCTACTTCACTGGACTCAGCGTCATAAAAAATTATCAAAAAGCAAAGTTCAGCCAAAAGTAGACTCTAGTCTATAAAAGAGCCAGCTAAATAGTCTCGATGTCTCCTTTGCAAATTTAGAATGATAGTGATGGTAGGCGAGGCAAAATTCCTGAGAACTCAAAAGTCGCACTCTTTCTTTTGCTTATTTTTGATTCCATAGGAGATTGACTGGCATAAACCTTCACGGAGAAGAACAATTAGAGGACTGTGGATTCTTCGCAAAGCATGTCGGTACTTTCACTTTTAAAATTTTTTACCGAAAACAAATACCTGCTCTAAACAGACCCTTCTCTTGTCGTAAAACCAAAAGATTTTCAAGAGGGTGAGTAATTAAATTTCAATTGACTTGATCGTTGCTTGTGTTTTTCTTTACCTTTAAGATTAATTTTGTTGCACATTAGTCATTATCATCAAATCTAATGGCTTCTTGAGATACTTTCAGATCAGACTTTACTGGCTGACTGGACTTACTTTTACTTTCACTTTTGGTTAATTTTGGTTGTTTTAGTAAGTAACTATTTATTTACCATTTGAACACTTAAAATACATGAGAGACGGTATCCACAAAATAAAAAGGATGGAGACCGCCTTATAGCCTGGACTAATCATAAAGATGCGGCCACCTAAGTGCAAGTAACAATTGTAAAGGTAGATGTTATATCGGATGGCCAATCGTCACCTTGTTTTCTTTCCGATCTCTTATCCTATTTTTCTCTTTTCTGACTGTCTGAGTTTCTGAGACTTAGTTTATCATTTCTGACTGAGTTTTCATACCTGTCAATCATTTGTCCATCAATTTTGACCAGTCTAATTTTCGCACCGAGTGGGATTCGAACCACCACCAAAGAAAGACCTTCAGCTTCGGAAGCCAGTGCTCTATCCGTTGAGCCATCGCCGCACAGCAAAACTACGCAATTCATAACATATTATACTGAACTGGCAAAAGACGGGGGTAATATTATTATAATATGGGTAACAGTACCCCTTTTTTAAACCTGACTGAAATTCGAGCCGTTACTAGCAACCCTGCAGGGCCCAAGGCGCCGAGTATGCACCCGGCACAGTGACAAGCCGTTACTAGCAACCCGACCCTACCTAACCCCCGGAAAAGTGACTATCAGCGATCCGTGGATAAAAAAATAAAATAAAAAAATGAAGGTGACTATTGGCCATCCGATATAAGAGCATCCAATTGTAAAATACATAAATTATAAGCTGGCATATAGCTCTGGCAAGAATCTTTTCATCCACACCACACAATCTTAATTAAAACTACAAGTCCTGTAAAAAAATAAATCTGCAGTGAGATTTTATGTCTAAAATTGAGTTTGAGTCAACTTTCAGCCAGGGGGGGTGGCAGTGTAGACCTAACAGCCTAGACTAATGTTAATTTTTCTTTCAGAAAAAAGACTATAATTTGTTTACCTTTTTTCCTGCAGCTTCCCAACATCCAAGCTTTCAAACATCACAAGCCGAATGAAATTACTTTCGATTTCCCGTAGAAATTATGCGATGAAAAACCCGGGGGTTGAAGAATGAAGACTTTTTATTTCCGAACAAGTTATCTTTGCTTATAACGAAATATTTCTTTTCAATATATTTGCTAAATATAATGTTTGATTACAAAAATACTTTACACTGTATTTAAACTTTTAAAAAGTCGATTCTGCTATTCTACTTAGCTCTTTGTTTTCATGTCTAACCCCCGTCTCAAAAGAAGTCCCAGAATCCCGAGTTTTTTGCAGTCGGGCGTTCAAAACAAAGGCGTTTTCATTTTTCCGCCCACTTACAAATTTTTCTTTATAATAGGCATTTAAAATATCAAATTAAAAAATAATAGTATAAAACCTTATTTTCTACCGTATAGTATTTCTTCTAAAACGAAAAAACAAAATACACGAGAAAAATAAAGAATTTACGAGTGTTATCAAGCCACCCAAAATGAACTTTTATTCGTCCACGTCATCGAATTGTTGTATACGTCACGATCTATTGTCAACCATTGTCCAATCCCGTAAGCGATTGAAGTGCCGTCAGTAATAATCTGAGAAGAGAACAATAACATTATGACATCACACAAATAAATTACGCTGGGAAAGTCCGCGAGGACAACATGCGGTCTTAACATTTTTCGCAAGTTTGGGGGGAAAACGAAAGTACTCTATTTTTTACGTATGGGGAAGTGTTAGAAAGATTTACAAAATAGAAAAGTTTCGTTTTGGGGTAAAGAATCAGTATTGCGAATTTAAGCGAGTTTCTATTTTGCAATTTTTCTACAGAGCCAAATAAAGATTTTTTTTATTGTTCTTGCTCGATTGCCTCTAACGATAAGTTCTATAGTTATGAGGTTATCGAGACAAAATGTGACGAATTTGCGCGGAAACGAAATTTAACATTAGTCTAGGCTGCCTAAAGCTCTAAAACAGCATCTAATAACATGAAAACCAGAATATGATTCTTCAATGGGAATCAAAACTATAAAGTGCACTTACAAACATCAATTCGTCAGATCTAACAAAATTAATAACCGCACTGTCATCATTGACAATAAAACAAACGATTTTCTGTCAAGAGCCTTGTAAACATTCCAACAACTTCCATCGAAATGATCTATCACAGCTCAGTCTACCATTTTTAGCGCGGTCCGAGGATTGAGCCGAGAATGCTCCGCAAACTCCTGCGCGGGTGAAAAACTTCAATCTGTCAATCATTTTCTCAAGCGGAGAGTACCCGAAGCGATTCTAGCTTTACGATAGTGCAGCGGGTCATCAATGGATAGTATTCAATTATCATTATCCCTTTATTTTCATTCCTAGAACTTTTGCAAAAAAAGGAAAAATAAACTTAAGTGCTTGAGTGCAGCATAGGGTACAAAGTCCAAACATGCGTTTCCCGTAATTTTTGTGGGGTCTATACTGGGGGGGGGTACTCAGGCAAATGGAGGGTACGGTATTTGCCGCCCTTAAGGGTACCTTTTTTGGACTTCCAAAGTCCCGCTAAGGGTCGGAAAAATCAGAAAATCAAATTTCAGTCCCACTAAGGGTCGGAAAAATAGGAAAATTTTAACTTCAGGAGGTACCGTCAACTGCTCCAACTTCGTACGAGTGTACGCGACATGGGACTTGTTGATATCTGGCCTGGCCTATTTGTTCTTCTTCGTAACAGACACTCGTGTATGTTCCACTACGGATTTTTTTCATATTTTGATTTAAAAGCTTACTTGGTGTGAAAGGGAAATTGTGTATTTTTTAAAAAGCTGTTCATTAACTCAAATCAAATGACTTTAGAGGTTCGGTGAAATGGTGATTGAATTGCCGTCCCATGTTTTGTCAGATAGTCCCAGATTAGAGCAGTTGACGGTACTTTTTAACAACTTTTTTCTAGAAGCCTCTTGTAGGAGAATGTGTCTTTCTATAAGAAATTTTATAACACATCATGGCAGATTAAAAAGACGATCAGAAAACAAAAGCTTTCATTTTCGCATTTATGGGGAAGAATGAAATTTTCAGAAGATGCTTTATTCTATATGAAGATTCCCATTTCTGTAAAATCGTGATTCCCATAGTTGCGAAATGGTGGCTATGGGTAATTCCTTTGTTCTTTTGCTATTTTCTATCGTTCTATGTGACGTAAAGGCACAAATCGAAGTACTTCCACTAACTGACTTTCAGTCTACAATCAGCGCCGAAATATTTGGCACAAAAGGGGAATTCCAAAGTTTAAAAATCAGCAAATGATTTTTAAGTGCTTTGAAGTACAGTTTGGAAGTAGAGTTTTAACTCTGAGTTTTAACATTAAACTTAAGACTTAGGAGCTTAGGATCTCAGGATCTAAAAGCTCAAAAATGTTCCAATAAGGCTGAGAATGTAGCCTGGAAGCTACTTATCACCTCCCAATTTGTAAAATCCAATGAAGCAAAATGGAAGTACTGAAACTGCAATTCTCACCCGATTCTGAAAAAAGTTGAAATATTCAAAATGGCCAATATGTTTCAGTGCTGATTGTTGATTAACTGCTTATTATTGCTTTTTAGAAAAAGGCTTGATGAATTTATCTTATATTATCATTGTGTACATTTTATGAATTTAATTGACCAAGGGTAATTTGAAATCCAAAGTATGTTAATTTTATGATCAGGCAATAAATAGTAAATGACTTATGAGAAACCTGGATTGGGAACATTATAGTTTTACCATTAACGAATGAAAGATTTGTTAAGTGTTTATTTGATATAATTTTATCTGTGTTGTTAAGATATTTTTAGCTGATTTGAATCACAAATTATTAAACAAAACAAGAATGGATGATACAGTCATGGTTTCACCTGTTAAAGATGATTCATCAACAAGAAGTACCTCACATGATAGTGGGTTTGACATTGTTCCACATATGTCTGATTCATTTGCTCCTCCACCTTCAATAAAAACTGCTTGTCGCGCTGACGGTGATAGACATGAACAAAGGAAAGACATTAAAGAGTTGAAGAATTTGAGAGAAGTTCGAATGAAAAAGGAATTGGTTTATTTTGATAATGAAAAGATTCCAGAAATTATTGAGAGAATACAAGCAAAGAAAAATCTTGGTTAGTATTTTTGATTTGAATCTTTGATAATATGAATAAATTTTATTATTTACATTGAAAACATAGTGTTAATCACTAATTTACTGAGAATCTTACTCCAAACTACAGAAAAATTATATTTCATCTTCCTTTCAAAACAAATGTATGGAGTAAACTTTTCATTTTCTAGATCGTGAAATTGAGACTGAGATAAAAAACCTTGAGGATATGATCAAAAACAAGGACAATGTCAGAAGAGAATATTTGATTGCAGCTGCCGAAACTGCATTAGGTAAAACAACTTTCGCGCCTTTATTGGACCTACCTCGGAGGTCCTTTAAATTTACCCATGTCGGTCTCTAATTTTCAATCTTAAAAAAGTTAGTACTAGGGTGATTTGGGAATGTTTTTTCTTGGTAAACCGGCTTCTATGTAGGGGGTGGGGGTCCCTATTTTACCAGGTACTAAGAGGGAGTTGTGGTATCTAAGACAAATTTTTCCTGAATAATTAGGGTCAGTAAGGGTCAGTACCCTGCAACAATACAGCTACAATCAAAGTCATAATATTTGAGAAAAAAGGGAAATTCCCCAGGAAGTTTTGAAACCACAATCGATTTGTAAGTACTCTAAAGTAGGTTCGAAGGGTAGAGTTTTAACTCTGAGTTTTAACGCTAGATAGGATCTAAGGATCCAAAAGCTCAAAAATAGTCCAATAAGGCTCAGAATATAGGCCTCGAGGTCTGCAAACCCATCCCCCATCCCAAATTGAAATATTCGATTTTAAAAATTAAAGAGAAAAAATCGACTTTCTCGCCAGAACTTTAAATCTTGAAAAACGTTAAAATAATCGGAATTCTCAATATATTTCAACCATGATTGTTTACAATTTAGAAACAATTTTTAAATTTCTTTTTCAGCCAAAATGAAAGAAACCAAACAAATTGCAAACGATGGTGATAGCACATTGAAAAGAGCAATGGAAATCGTCCAATCAGTATTCCCAGCATTTTTATCCATCTGGGAAAAATCTAAAGAGTGTACAACTGAAAATGATCAAGTAGATTATGAATTGATGAAGTTTGAAGAAGTAAGACATGAAGTCAGACAAGCTGGATTGGATGTTGATCTTCGGATTGAGAAATCAAACATTTCAAAACAGCATATTGGTAAGAATTTTCTTGCTATCCAGGCCATATTTTAGAAAGACAAGGCAGCATCTGTTGGTGACCAAAAAGGGCACTTTTTCCAGTGTTTTTTTATTAAAAAGGCTGTTTTTACCAATATTTTAGTAATTTCAAGGGCAGTGTCTGATAACCGGGTGCTTAAAGGGCATGACCATGAAAAATGGCCTGCTATCTACTTTCTCTAATAAAAAGTGCTGTTCTTCTATTGGCAATTGAAAGAAATTGGAAAGTTTTTTTTATTCGTATTATTTTCTGACTTATGATAGCTTTTAGGCAAAAAACTCATGTCTCACCGTTGCATTCACCGAATATTTCAAAAGGCATGCCACGCTTTATTGACTATTTCTCATCAAACACTTATAATATGCAAGTTATTTGAATTATATTCTACAGATAATGCCATCAAATTTGCTGAGGCAGATGTTGAAAAAATCACCAAGTTGAACAAACGAGAAGTAGAGGAAAACCGTATGTCTCAATGCCATGATAGTAAAACTGAAATAGACGCTGTGGTGGAGAGTGAAATTGATATGGTGGACACGTGGATTACAACGTGCAAAGCGGACAAAGAAAAACTTAGTATGATTTCATTCGTTTTGGTTTCTTTTGAAAAATTTGAGGTCTCTAATGTTCCTATTCAAACTTATAACCCAGCGAATACGTTTATTCTGAACCTAAGAGTACACTTATATAAATAATCAAGTATTTAACGCGGGAAAAATGAGTGCGACAAGGCAAGGTAGGGTTTTCGAAAATCACCACAGCTCAAATTTTTTTAAATTCTTGTAATTAAAAAGCAAGGGTAACCGATTCGCGTTCATAACTTTAGTAGTTATTTAGGTGTAATGAGGTGACTCCATTCTTTAGGTCTAGGACTAATTCGCGTACTACCTCTCTTTGCAGTTTTGCAGAGCTTTAGCATAGTAAGAACATTCATCTTGTGTGGCTCTCTTCGGAGTTGAGAGTGAGGGAGTCTATAACCCCTTTTCTATTGGCGCTTAGCCTGGGAGATCGAATGCTGAAACTGAGCACCAAACCTACTCTCAGCTCCCATCTACGAGCCTGATCGGATTCCCAATCTACTATATACTCTTTTGCTGAATTAGCGGTGACAGGGGAACGAAATCACAACCTTTGGGTTGTAAGGCTAATGCTCTATGGACTGAGCTATATAGAATTTTAATTGGATGTATTTTTCTCTCAGCTGAAATCGAGGACGAACAAGAGAAACGGCAGAAGAAAGCAACTGAACTCTACAACCAAGACATCAAGATCAGGAACGAACATTTAGATTTCAACGTGAAAGAGATTGAAGAATTAGAGGAGAAATTACGAATCAAGAAAGAAGAAGCTGAAAACCGAAGAGTAGAGTTGAGCTTCCAAAAGCAAGTTCAATTACGTTCTCAAAAGGTTGGGATTTGTCTTGATTACTATTTTATCAAAAGGTCTGAAAAGGTTGGGATTTGTCTTGATTACTATTTTCTCAAAAGGTTGGGATTTAACTTGATTACTATTTTCTCAAAAATTTGGGATTTGTCTTGATTACTATTTTCTCAAAAGGTTGGGATTTAACTTGATTACTATTTTCTCAAAAAGTTGGGATTTGTCTTGATTACTCTTTTCTCAAAAGGTTGGGATTTAACTTGATTACTATTTTCTCAAAAGGTTGGGATTTATCTTGAGTAGTTTTTTCTCAAAAGGCTGGGATTTATGTTTCTTCTGCAAAGGGCTTTATCCATTCTCTGTTTTTAGATATTTTCTTAAAAATTTCTATAAAAATGTTTTTAATAACATCCTCAGTTTTGATGAAGTGTAATCTCGCTCAAAATATATTGAGAATTTAGGTTAATTCCTCGTTTTTAGCATTTTACAGTTCGGGCGAGAAAGTTGTTTTTGGGCTGATTGATAAATTTATTCGAATATTTCAAATCGGGTTGGGTTTATAGACTTCCAGGCTCTATATTCTGCCCTATTGGACCATTCTTAGACTTTTGGATCCTCAGCGTTAAAACTCTACCCTTCCAACCTGATTTAGAGCACTTCCAAATCGTTTGTGGTTGTAAGATGATAAGAATTTCCCTTTTTTCTCAAATATTATGACTTTGATTGTATTCAAAATTAGACAAATTATACGAGTTCAGCATGTATGAATATCTTTTCAATTCCTAAATTTTTAGCTTCATGACGACTTGATGAAAGAAATGAAAGAGCATCGTGCTGCATTGGAAGATATCCAGGCTAAAGCAAACACTGCTCGCAAAGTGGTCGAGAAAATGAGCAGTAAGTCGCTTTTGGAATACATCTAAATTAGAAAAAATATATAAATACCAGTCCAGATAGCTGATAATTGTTCTCTTTGAAAATGTGGTCAGTAATAAATTTTTTTTCTATCTCGAGAAAAGTGATGTGTAGAATGTGTGAATTGACCATGAAAAATAAGAATAACAATTACTGTGACTGTTAGGATAAATTCATTTTCACTGCCAATTCAATTATGGTGATTTTGTTTTAGGTATCCCGCTGCATACGGTTTGTTTACAAATTTGGTCAGTACTTTTATGTCCCTTTTACATGTGATAGAGTAGATTTTACGGAGAATTTTTTTCTCCATTTTAGTTTGCGGTGAAGCGTTAGTGGAATCAGCCATGAAGGCGGAAGGAGAATTCTTAAAAGAGTTGAGCAATTTGGAGATTCAAGTGATTGAGAAGTTGCGAGATGCTTTGGCTCACAGTGCAATCGAATTACGAATCAAAGTTGATAATGCTACCAAGAATATCGACGATGCTAAAGATAATGTAAGTTAAGATAAATCTCTTAACCATAGGGGGGACTTTAGCCTGTAGTGTATTACTCTGTACCAGAGTGTATCTAACGAAAATTGCTTCGTAGTACACTCTGTGCACATTGTCTATTTGATATAAAAATCCCCGTACGGAGGCCTCTGCGATGAAGTATGATTTATGAATAGCAACACTTCTCTTGTCGTCTCCCTCACTCCATCGCAGTGGTCATTTTGAAAAATCTCAAATGAGAAAAAACAATAACAACATACCTCTACGGCAATGAATTTTTGAAATTAATCGTAGTTACTGGGTGTGTGTACACACAAGTAGTGTATTGGTTTTAGACAACTTCAAGCTGTTATATTGGTTAAGTAGCTAAGTAAGTTTTCGATCACAGTCGAAGGCTGCTCTTTCGATAGCTATTCACCCGAAGTAAGCGGAGGACGCCACTCTTCTCTCCGGATTGCTCCACTTACCCTCGTTCCTTCTCATAATTACTGAGCATCTACCAGAAAGGCATTAAGTACCATTTTTGTAGTAGGAACGAAGTCTTTAGTATGACTGCTGGGAATTAAACCGTAGCTGGATACTCTACCATTGCTATATGGCTAAGCATGACGTCATCGCTGAGTTGCTGTTTTCATACTTAGATAGATCTAAGAAAGTTGTTTGGTGTTGATGCTTGAAAGTCCTTAGGCAAACGCTAATTATCAAATAAACGAGGCATTATAGAACACTTTGACGCGTATTTTTTCCCCAATATTCAATTTCTTCATTCCAGGATTCTACTGGCAAGCCCAAAGAGATACTTTGTTTTGTGCAGATGAAGCTTATAAAAGCGTAGGTTGAAAGTTATATATAATTTGCATGGTTCCTTTTTTTTGTTTTACAGATGAAAGTTCTTAAAGAGAAATGGCAGAAAGCAGCTGAGCGTCAGAACAAACTTCAAGTAGAAAGAAACAAAAAGGAATATAACGAGTACAAGGCAGAAGCCAAACGAGAAAAAACTCTTTTGGAATCGTCGCAGAAAGAATTGGAATTACTGACAGAGAAAATGGGACATTTGGAAATCAAACTGGCTGATTCTGGAGTTGAATTTAAAACATTGGATGAACTACGTAAGTCAAGATTTCTTCAATAAAGAAGCTTTTTGACAGATCACTTTATTTTGACGTCAATCTAACGTTACATTGGTTACACGTAAGTTGTAACGCCCCTGTCGACGCACCGGACTTTACAAACACCGGACACGTAAATTCCGGTGTTGATCGAGGATACTTTTTAACACCGGACGATCTCGACACCGGAATTGAGTCCGGCGTGTCCGGTGCGCATTACTTTTGAAACAAACTTTGTCCGGTGTCCAGAAATTCGAAAATTAACACCGGAAAAAAAATGTTTCCGGTGTGGCTGAGAGATACTTTTTGGCACCGGACAAACCGGACTGAAAATTCAAATATAGTGGGGGGGGGGATAAAAATGATAATCGAGAAAAATTTGGATTTTTAGCAGGGGGAACCAAACCATGAGGTTTTTATGAGATTATATTGAGACAGCCTTTATTGCTCAAATTTTCCTTAACTCTGATAGCAAATTTAAGTTTCCAGTGCGTTTTTAAGCTTTAGAGACTGCTTTAAAAATATAATTTTGTAATCATTAACAACTTAATTTTCTTTCATTTTCCTATTTTTCAGACGAACTTCGATTGGTTGAATGTCAAGAAGACTACAATGATTTTAATTCGCTTTCGTCTCTTGATCCCTCTGAAGATGAATTGTCTGATGGTGGGTTGTGAGAATGAATGGATAAACATTAAGTGAATGAATGAATAATCATCTTAAGTATTTCTTTTTTTTTCGATTTCATTTCACTGTTGTTTAACTCTTGTATCCACTACACACCCATCTCACTGACCCACGGAACCCCTTCCCACCGTAAAAATTGGCCAAAATATTGTCCCCAGTGGAAAATGATACTCAAATTTTTTACCCCACTTAAAATGATCAAATAAACCGATCCTCGTAAATGTTATGCTATTTTTTCCATTCCCACTGAGTTTTCTGCCTCAAAAATGATGGATAACAAATCCCCGGCTATATAGAACATGGGAATATCATAGTCCTCATTAGCCTATCTCTATCCCAACACGCGATTTTTTATCACTCTGTTGGTCTATCGCTTGTTACCACTTTCGCGTCTACGATGGAGAACTTGACCGAATTTATCGACACCGTGTTTTTTTTATAAAATTCGTCGTCACTAGCGACGAAAAAAGATGGCGGCCGAAAACATAAACAAAGAAGGGCGGGTGGAAAGGAAAAGAAAAATCTTGGTTGTTGAGACTTACCGCAGAATTTTTTTAAATATTCTGAGGTGTTTCGCTGTGTTGATTTTACAAAATGTTACAAAAATTAAACACAACAAGAAATGTATTGAGTGTTGTTTATAAAATTTTCATTGCTTAAAAAGTAAAAAGCAGAAAAGTAACAACCATACATCTATCAATAAAAGCATTGAAAATAAATTGCTCAAATTTTTTGAATAAAAAATATAGAGCTTACCACCATACATAAAGACGGAGGAATACAAGAATTTAAAAAATATGGACGGTGTCGAGGGCAAAGCCGTGGTAGTCTGGTACAGGCAAAGTCCTCATGGAGTTTCAGTTAGTTATTTTTACTCCCACACGCTGAAAAAGTTCTACCGGTTATGCGAGAAAGCGGTGTTCTGGGGGGGGGGGGCGTACGGGGCTTCTGATTTCCGAAATTCCGAGCATTTTTTACCTGATTTCCGATTTTCCGCAAAAATATTTTGCTAATTCCGATACCGATTTTTTTTCTGTAGATAATTTTCACTTAAAGAAAAACTTTGCTATTCCCGCGGACAAAATTAAGGAAGAAACTGTGGGAAAACTGTGGGAAAAGAATATTTTTATTTGTTGAAGTAAGGTCGCGGTCATACAGTACAACTATTACACCAACCTCGAGCTCGTGCCCCGTGTATCCCAGGCTTTATTTTTGTTACTGATGGACGCCAGAGAAAACCCTGGAACTGGCTGGTCGAGTTCCTCACTGACCTTTTTATAACCCTGGACCAAGCAATATCTGCCATCTTTGATTGGAGTTCTTTTGGAATTGGCACCCGAGGAGAGGCCATTGCAGTGTTAAAAATTAACGTCTAACGCCGCTACATCATCAAAAGAATTGTCATCAGAGGAAATGTAGACCTAGCACTCTCGATGCTTTTACACTGCTATCGAGTAGTGCTGCCATTAGGGTACCAATTTTCAAAAAACTCCGATCAAAGATTTTGCTTGGCTGGGATTGAGAAGCTTGGTCCAGGGTATATAAAGGTCAGTGGGAACACTACGTCTTAAAATGATTTGACGTTAGAAAGATGCACTACGCTGCAATGACTTCAAAATTAAAGACCCACGGAAATCTGACGTTTTCATTTACGATTGCGTAATTTTACGCGTTTGAAAACCAAACAATTCCAGTATCTGACGCCCATCAGTAAACGTCGAAAAAGCCAATAGTACGCTGGGAACGAGGTTGCTATCACACCCTAATTCTAGTTTCAAAATAAACATACTTTACAAAATTAATAAAAATCATTGAACAAGTTCTTTGAAGTTTATCGAACTTTTGGTCACAGGATACCAGCTACCTTTTCTGTTGGTAAAATAGTGAGCCGAACATGGATACAAACGTTTAAGAGATTCTTACGAACCTTATAAATTCAACAAAAAGTGTCATCATATTCAACGTGCTAGTGCTTTTCAAATTAAACATGTCGGTGTTTTCTTTAAGTTTTTTTAAAGACCATTCCGTAAGTTGAAGTGAGATAAACGATTTGGTCGAAAAAAAACCATGAGCATCAGTTAGAGTATCCGGGGTTTTATTAATGTTCTTTCTGATGTCTGTCTCAAATGACAAAATAGAGAACAATGCTTCAGATACCATACCAATAGCCTCTGGAAGCGGCTTCAGCTCATACTGTTCTCTGGAAAAGGGAAAAAATCTAGCTCACACCAATGTCCTCGGTAATGTAAATGGATCGCCTCAATAGCTTGCGTACCCTCTTATTCCTGTTCACTCTTATTGAAGAGGGTAATGAATTATAATTAGATAGAGACCCTTTAAGAAGCCCCTGCAAAAAACATTCTTGACCTTGAAACCGAAGTTATATACTTTATACTAAATACTGGCCATATTAAAAAACAAGAAGAATAAATGACCTTCTCACAAAGCTCTCAAGGCATCGTGCCATACATTGGTCCGTTTTGAAAAATCTTCCATTTTTTGCTGCTTACAAAAGGTCCGCGCAAGAAATAAGATTGTGTTTACCTCTAGCTTGACGCCATTGATTCAGAAAGCGTCTTTTGTGGATAGAAATTAATTCCGAAGCACACAATTGGATACCGAAAAACCGAAATTAAAGCTCTTCAGACCGAATTTCTGCAGTAAAAATAGGAATTTTTCCGAAACCGAAGTCTTTTTGGATTCCGAAATACCGAAGTGTTTTGACGTAATTACCGAAATTCCGCACAAAAATAGGCCCATTTCCGCAATACCGAAATCTCGTACGTCCCCCACTGTTCTACTGCATACAAAACAGTAAACTTTCACACTTATTTTATTCACCCCCAAGATAAAGGAATGAATGAATGAATGTATTAATGGATGATCCAAGGCGCACTTATGGTGTAATTAATGTTTCTATTGTATTTCCGTAAAATAATTTAATAGGTAATGGCTAGTTACACATTTTTGGATAACTTTCTCAATTTAAAAAGTTTTTTTGCCCTTTTCTAGCTGAATAAAAATTTTTGGCCGACTAGGAAAAATCTTGTCTTCTTTAATTTTCATTTTTCATTTTAAACTTTTCACAGAATTCAAACTGCTCGAAATGATCTTTCCAACGAGGTGTTACTTTTAGTTATATATTTTTTTCTCCTCAAGAGCAACGTTTGAAAACGTGCAGACTGTCAATTTTTTAGGACGGACATTACTTGCTTCTTTTAGAAATTATTGCCATAGTGATTAACTCCCGCAGTGGATTTTATTAAAACTACTTTCTATTCATAAAAGATCACGTCTCAAGGGACATAATCACAATGGTAATTGTTTGAATACGAGGCAAGTGACGTTCATAACGTAATTTAGGAAAAGATCTATCGATGGCGGTTATGAAAAACTATTAGCCCTTTTCCCTGTTATGAATTTAAGTCTAGGCGTAAAGGGTTTTTGACTCTACAAATAATAGTTTAAGTTTTGTTTTAACATAATATTTTTATTTTGAAAACAAATTCTTTTTGCAACAGTTGAAATTTTAGATGCATTATGCATGATGATAATCTTTTTGATTTTTTTTGTTTGTTTGTTAGGGATTTTATTTAGTAGAGTTTTGTACATAATTTATTAGTAAGAGAGGCACTCTGTATTTTATAAAAGTCAACACCTTTATAAAACAGTAATAAAACCATTTAAAATGAAATTCGAACAGAATATACAGTGTGTCCGAAAAAAAATGGAACAGAGTAAAACAATCAAAACTCACTATCTCCCTGGAGTTAGAAATAATCGAATTGAGATGGAATTTCTTTGTTCAATTCCCAAGCTATCAAAATTGATTTTTGAAAAAGAAATAGAGTAACGATGAAACAATTAATCGTCAAAAAATACAGGGTGTCCGGAAAAAAGTATCGAGTTAGAACATAATTCTGAGTTTAACAAAATGTGAAGAAAATATATATAATATATCAACACAACAATATTGTTTTGCAAAAGCCAGTATGATTTAAAAACAAATAACTTTCTTTACAATAGCATACCGTAGTGATTCTAAAAATAGACATCAAAATTACTATTTGTCCGACTTTTAATCCCATCATCCCTTGCATTAATTGCTTTTGCAAGTCAATTACACTTATTGACAATACAAAAGTAATAACTTGCACGCATTACGAATCAATATGAAAAGGATTGTGGGATTGAATTTCGGTCAAAAACCAAAAGTAATAATTATGACGTTTGCATACCGGTGTGCTATTCTCATGACGTTAAAGTTATTCAGAATTGTTTTTTTTTAGTTAATCATAAAAGATGTAGTCTCATGACAATTAATATGACACAAAGAAAAACTCAAATAAACATTGCAAATTTAGTGAAACACACACAAGAACTTTCTTCCTATAGAAGTGGTAAGACTCGATACTTTTTTTCCGGACACCCTGTAAAGAACAACTTAAAAACAATGCGGAGTCTGAAATTGCAATGGGCATTTTTATAAATTGTTTTGAGTGCAACGTCTGCCCCATTTTGAAACCATTACCAAGGTGATTATATCCCTGAGACTTCAAGTATTTTTCTTAAACTTTTCATCTAAAACTGAAAAGCATCCTTTTTCTGATGAAAGTGGAAGGGGGGGGGCCATCCAGGCAGAATGGATATTAGGTTTGTGGGAACGGTAACAATGCTGGACAAAAGGTTTGTAGACTTCTGCAATATTTGCAAAATACTTCAATATCGATCAAAAACAAGTTCCCAAGAGGCTGTGGGTGCTTTCCAAACCCATCCACAATCCAACCGCAAGGGCATACCACAAGGGCTTGATTAACTGGCTTACACCAGTATCAAAACGCTGATTTTTTGCTTGTGGTTCCCTCAAAAGCAATTCAAAAGCAACGCAACGACTTCAAAAGTGTTTTTCTTAACTTCCATCCCCTCTCGGACACATTGAAGAGTCATTTTTCTCATCATTTTTCACTGAAATTTCATTTGTCTACAACCTTTTGTCCAGTATTGAAGGGTACAGCACATGACCCCGAGAATGTAGGTGAAATTTGAATCAGACCTGAAAGATGTAGATTTGCATTTTAAAAGATTTTAAATGTTTTCAAAGAAATCTCCCAAAAATCCTTTCCCAGGGGTTATTTTCATTACTTTTGATAGATAGGCCAATTTTTTTAGTCTTTGAAGTTGACTCCCATTTTCCTTATAGCACCCAGAATGTAGGTTTGGTTTTATGGCTTTATATCTAGTAATAGTAAAATGTTGACATTTTTTCAATTGGATTAACTCTAACAGCAAATTTTAGAAATATTTTGTGCCAAAACAATACACGCTTTTTCTTTTATAAGAATAACTTCTATAAGAATATCAGGGTGAGATTTCGGGTTTAAAACAATAGGCCTATTGTTTAGAACAATAGAAAAATAAGAATAATGCTCACCCTCAACCAAAGTACACTATTCTTATAAAAAAAAGCGTGTATTCTAAAGAGCATTGTGTTATTCTGAAAATTGGATTTTTTCACTTTTTAACCCCCAGAATGTAGGTGAAAAGATTCGGTTGTTGAGAATAGAATTTCGGTATTCCTCGGAAATTATTGTTCTCTAAGTGAAATTCATACTTTAGAAATATACTCTGACAAAAAATTAACAAAGATATTAAAATTTTATCGTGCTACAAATGAGGAAAAGTAAAAGAAAGGACGAAAAGAAGAGACAAGAAAATTGTTTTTATTTTGTAGGTTGAAAATTTTGTGTAGAAATATGTGAATAATGTAACAACACCCCTGCCTCACAGCCCCGGTGGAACTTTTTCCCAATGCGGGTCCAAAAATTTCTACTTAAGTCCAAATTGGGATAGAAATTCTATTGTTCCAAACTTAGGCAAATTTTCTGATTGGGCTGGGGTCCCAGTGGGTCTGGGACACATCGTAAAAGCTGAAAATGTCAACATAAATCATCTCTCAGGTAGTACTTTCATGTTATGAAAGTATAACAAACAAGTTTTATATAATTTGACAGACTTATTATGTCGAGTTATAAAGGCCCCCAAATTGTAATCCCAAAAGTTAGGTCAAACATTTTCGTCAAAATATCTAGCATAGAACAATAAATATTGAAACTATTTTCCCCATTTCCTTCGTTCATTAGGACTAAGTAAATACCCTATCATCATAACTTAATTCCAATAGATTTCGATTTAGAGAATTTATTCAAAAAATGTCTCAATCAACTTCCATTCAGATTTTCGTTGGAAAAAATTAATTCAAGTTAAAATTTTATGTCCAGATATAATCAGTAAGATGTAACAATATGTTCTGAAACAACTCTTTATGAAGTTGAACTATCATTAGGGCTACAATGCTAAAAAATGAGAAACAAATACATTCTCGTACCCTGAGTATCAGAGGTTAAGTTTTCAAAGAATATATTAACTTCTGAAGACCAATAATAGAACTTTTATCGCGCATGTGTCAATCTAATCACTGTAGAAAAAATCAAAGAGCAAATATTACCATATTAATGTCAAGCAGACTGTATCAGTATGCAGTTTAGTATTTACGAATTCCCCAGAAACCTCAAAGTGAAATTGAAATGAGTTTATTTCGAAAGAAATCTTTTACATGGTCACGGTTTTAAAATCTTGGACCAAAAATCGGTGAAGAAGGACCAGAACCAGGAAAAAATAAGTGTCGCAAAAAGGTTTAAATTCTCACGGGTCTGAGGGTTGGTTTTACCTCATAAGCGTAAAAAGTTTCCAAATTATTCCCATTAGAACGCTTAATCAATCTCAGAATGTTTGCAAAGTGTGACCATTCCAGGGAGAGGGTACTTAGGTATGTGAAGGGTACGGGATGTGTCGTCCTTAAGGGTGCCTTTAGGAACGTGGCAGTCCCTGTAAGGATTTGGAAAATTAAAAAAATACATCTCAGTTCCATTAAGTGTTGTGAACGAAATCTGGGCGGCACATACCCGTCATCTTGCAATCCTACTACCCCCGGTAACAATTCAACGAAAAAATAGTGGTAATTTGATCTACAGAATTTTGAAAAATATAATTTTTTATAAAATCATGAATGAAATTTTGAACTACAAAATAAATTAACTGAAAACATCGAAAATAATTAAATTCAAATATATTAGTCATTAATACAATTAAGTATAAAAAAACAAGAAATGTATAAATGAATCTCTATGGAGAAAAATTATTTACAAACTGTTTGACAGAGAGTGTACCTGGCTGACACAAAACGTGAAAAATTGGAGACAACCTCCTCGGAAATAAAAGACCCATTCATAATATAATGCTAGAGGAGCCAGAAGAGCGTAAAAAAATCTTGTGCTTTTCTGAAAAATCTAAGAATCTTATTTGAAAATAATTTTTAAATCAAATAAACCAAATTAGAAGTATCTTTCCAACAAGGCTTTAACTTTAATCATATCTTTTGTTCCCTATATGCAATCTTTGATTATGTGCGGAATACAAAGTTTTGGTGAACAGACAACCTTCTCAGAAGTTATAGAGTCTATCAAAAATACTGATCTATTGACCGCCAAAATGGAAATTTAACGCCCTCGTGCTATCACCATCCGCCATAAGGGCCAACCTCATAAGGTCCTCATCCCCAACATCGACAATAATATGACGTAATGTTTCGATACATTCTTCAAGATCATTAGATGAACCTGTAACTGAGCTTATCTCTTCAGGATGGCGAGGCGTTCCTTCGCGTTCGCTTGAGTAGTCATCGTCATCATTATCCGATGAATCCGTTTCGGAATCTGAATTTCCTGAAGAATGTTCCGATTCGGGTGACGTAAGACTTGGTCGCGAATGATGGAATTTGGTATCTGCTGACGGTAGCCAACTGAATTTTGATTTCTGAAAAAAAAGAAAAAGGCATCAAAAATTTTCATCTTGTTATTTGATAATTAATGTTGTTTATTCATTATCATGAGAATACCTTATTAAACTTTTTGAAAAACACCCCTGTCTCAAAGCCTCAGTGGAGCTTCTTCCAACATTTGTGATGAAAATTTCTTTTGTATTCCCAATGGAAATAGAAATTCTTGTTCCCAGGTCAAAAATTCCATTGGGATGGCTTTAGAGTGCAATCTTTCCCCTTAAATTTCAAATTTGTATGAAAGCAAAGTCAATTTTCCGATGGGGCTGATATTTGCAGGTCTATGACACAAGGATGTTGCAAAGCTTTCAATTTGACAGCTAAATAGAATAACCTTCTGTTCGTAAAAAAGGTGTCACTTATTGAATATTTTTCTTCTGAAAAAATGGATCAACATAAAAGGGCTTGCGGAACGAGCGTTCTGTTTTCGCAAAGCGAAGAAATTTCAAAATGTATAAGAAATCGACGACTCCATTATTAATACAGAATTTAAAATACAAACTAATAAGACCTTTACATTTCACCAAGAATTTATTGCTAGTGAGTCATAACAATAATGTCAAAGAAGAGGATGTTGAAAAAATTAAAAGACAGATAAAAAAGTCATTTGTACTCGATTTTGTAATACTTGTAGTAGTTTCAAAAAATCTTCCTGGAAAAAGTATAAAGATAGCTGCTCAATACAACTTTTCACAGGGTAAAATAAAAAAAACAAGACGACTGAAAAGTCGAAAATTTCGCCTTGAAAATATGTATCGATAATTATAAATACTGTATATCGATAAATATGAGGTACATGCGCTAATAAAAGTGCTTAAACAAAAGACTTTCAAACACACCTATGTGATTATTTTGAAACAAATCCAACCCCTGCATGCATTTCACTCTTAAAAACAGCCCTAAGTTGGGGCTGATCAATGAAGTAAGCCCCGAAGGGCTAGAATTGGATCTCCTTAGTGCAGTGGGATTTTAAGCCTTCCCATCCCACCAAAGTTGTGCGGCCTTGAGCGACCCGCCTGTTTTTTCTACAAATAACAGATAGAAACTAAAATTTCCCACTAGCTTTCAAAAAATATACCATTCAAAAAACAAAGAAATCACTAAATCATATACGTCTCGTCAAAATACGGCGTAAAAAATATAAGAATTTACTTTTTCTTGCCTGAGAAAGGTTCAAGATTCAGCTTATACTTCATTTTGGGACTGATTGATGTTTATATTTAATTAATTTATTTTTATTTTTTCATGTGCAAATCTACATTCATCGTTTTGTGGTTATGGGATACACGTTTTTTTTTTATTAGAACACCTAAAATTTGGCTGAGCCTGGATGTGCTTATTTTTTTTAGCAATTTTCAGATAAAATGTTCTTAAGTGCGTTCTTAATTTTTCAGACTACTCTAAA
This sequence comes from Clytia hemisphaerica, assembly GCF_902728285.1. Classification (NCBI taxonomy): domain Eukaryota; kingdom Metazoa; phylum Cnidaria; class Hydrozoa; order Leptothecata; family Clytiidae; genus Clytia; species Clytia hemisphaerica. The sequence goes on along the minus strand of NW_027103726.1, from coordinate 2,557 downwards.
TCGACAATATGATACAAAATAAAGAGCACTTAAATTTGGCAAAATTTGGACAATATTTGACTCTCGACTTTTGAAGATCCACCCCTAAATTCGGTTAAAACTGCTCAAAAAGAGGAAAAAATTGTAGTTTCTTGTCATTTTTTTCCAAACTGAGGTTGGGCATGTTCTTAAGATGTTCTTAATTTTTCGACGAGTTTCAGCCTATATGTTCTTATAAACTAGGTTCTAATAAAAAAAAAACGTGTATTGTTCACAAGAGTTCCGAGTTTCGACGCAGTGTTTCAATCAATCTCTTTCATCATTCAGCTGATTGGAAAACTTTGTTAGCATCTTTTATGATATTATACACTATCAGTAATATATGAGTAAATGTAGGCATGCTAATGCCAATATAGATTAAACGATTAATTGAATTTGTGTATATCTTGTTATTTTGTTGTTGTTTTTGCAGAGAGATAAACAGTTCTCTTCTTCGTGCCTCTCCCCCGAAGAGACAAAAATATAATAGGCCGAATTCGCAAAAATTTAACAGTCTTCTCTCAAACTTGTGCAATTAGTGGACATCATTTGTCCGTTTTTCCAGCATGGCAGAAATTTGAACCGCTAAATCAAACTACTTTATTAATTACACAAATATAATTAGTCAAGTATTTAATAGTCATGAAATTTTTACAATTTGAAATTAACACAAATAAACCAGCTGCGCTGGAAGCTCCGGCTTAAGAGAAAACTTGCCAATAGTGAAGCCATGATGCGCCGTTAATTTGATTGTCCGGATAAAAATTTTGGGGAGAAAATAGCCTAATTAGAGGCCACGGCTTTTAGCTAAGCATTATTTTTCTGTTGGGATAATTTATGGAGGAGAGTAGGATAAACCAAATAAAATGGTACAATAGTGTGGTATGTACTAAATAGTGGTATATTTGGAAAAAACCTGTTTCGGGTTTGAAAAATCTTCAAAGGAACGGTCGCCCCAGCCAATGAAATTACGACAAAGTCCAAAAAATCATTTTCAGTTATGACACTGTGAAAAATTTCTCCGATCTGTTCAAATTTACACAGGAATGTGTCTTAGTATCCTTTACTGAATTCCCATAGTGATATGTTTGTAAAAATCTGTGCAGGTTTGAAAAATCAAAAGTAACAGTCGCCAGCCGCGATAAAATTACGACAAAGTCCAAAAACGATAATTTTCAGCCATAACACTGTGAAGATTTCTCCAATCTTGTTCAAATTTACACAGGAATTGTGTTTTAGTATCCTTTATTGAATTCTCATAGTGATATGTTTGTAAAAAATCTGTGTCGGGTTTGAAAAATCAAAAGGAACGGTCGCCAGCCGCGATGAAATTTACGACAAAGTCCAAAAACGATAATTTTCAGCCATAACACTGTGAAGATTTCTCCAATCTTGTTCAAATTTACACAGGAATTGTGTTTTAGTATCCTTTATTGAATTCTCATAGTGATATGTTTGTAAAAAATTTGTGTCGGGTTTGAAAAATCAAAAGGAACGGTCACCAGCCGCGATGAACTCATCTATAAATTCATCCATAAAATATCACCTAAAAGTCTTAACATGTTATTCAGTAAACCAATTCATAATCTTGGCACGCGTCAACCTGCATCCAATTCACTGACAACTTTAGTTTTTGCTGACTCTCCTTCTCCCATTCGTTTTTATGGCCCTCATTGTTGGAACCATTTTTGCCTGGATTTATCCACCAGTAGCTTTTCGATTTTCACCAAGAAACTTAAATCAAGACTGTTCGTCACTTAATAAAGTATTATTCCTTCTCTACACACCCAATTCAATTTTATATACAGATTTAATTAAATCTGTTGTTGTTGTTGTTGTAATGTTTATTGTTGTTTATTCATTATGACACCTTGTAGACTTCCTTTTAATGTACATAGTATTTTCATTTCATGTCCTTTCGAGCTCGAAAGCCCTTAGGGTTATTTTTCGTTTAGGAGATTTTTAAATGTACATAGACCTGAAAAAGAAAGATATATCATTATCATTATCATTATCATGATGAAATTTCCTCAAAGTCCAAAAACAATAATTTTCAGCCATAACACTGTGAAGATTTCTCCAATCTTGTTCAAATTTACACAGGAATTGTGTTTTAGTATCCTTTATTGAATTCTCATAGTGATATGTTTGTAAAAAATCTGACAATGATGAATACAAAACAGGATCATTTTCAGCCATACACATAATAATCTATTTGTACTTCAGCGGTCAGGGAAGCTTGGGGAATAGCGATAGATTTGGACCCGTGTTACATTTCATCATAAATCCCAAGCTAATTAGCATTACTTATTTCAAGTTAACGTATAGACAGGGCCTTGTCTTAGCAAAGTATCCTGGGACGCCCTATATGTGACGCCCTCATTCCTCCCGTTACGCCCGAAAAAAATTCCTAACCGCCGCCGTCGCCGCAGAAACACGCTGAAAACAATACTTTCGCTAGGCGAAATTAATAAAAAAATAAAACTGTACAGAGTAACATCGTAGCATGGACTTAATAACATAGGGGGATTAGAGTGGT
>NW_027103725.1:0-5820 GCF_902728285.1 Clytia hemisphaerica | reverse complement strand
ATTAAAGGAATCTAGTAAAATTTGGTACAAATTGAATATTTAAATTTAAGCATATGGGATAAGAAATTTGATGAGGAATGAAAGAAAGCATTAATAAAACAGACGCACCATGGATAGTTGGCTTTCTTTGAAATACCCTTTCGTACGGAAAATTCGACCGTGTTGAACAAAACTGAAAATTTAAAAAAAAATACAAATAAATTTACAACTTATGAATCTTCTAAACAAACTTTCTAAACCTTGCCAGTCTATATTACTCTGATATAATTGGCTCGATAAAAGGGCTTATTTAAGGAAGATGTACATGGAATTTGCCACAGAGTTTCCCTTTGGGTCCTAGAACTACCAGAAAAAATAGCTGATCGAATCGAACCGAAAAGTTTTGGACTCTTTTAGGTAATTTTTCGATGATGTCAATTTTCATTATATAAACAAAAAATAGGTTTTCAAAAATAAACTTCGAATCTTTTATCTGAAGGAAAATAGATAACATTATGGGGTTGTTTAAAACATTTTGTAGATTATACCATACCAAGAATGGTCCAAAATGGCCCAAAATTTTTCACATTCCCTGGTAACGTTATAAGCTGCCAAAAATATTTTAATTCTCAAACCAGGCATAAAAGGTGTGCCTTGACCCTATTCGAACATCTTCCTATTTTAATTTTTTTACTAAGGAAAACATCCCCTTAAAATTAAGATTGACAAGTGCTATGACCTTGAAATTTTGACTAAAGTCTGTCTCGAAATAATTTGCAGCTGGAGACAAAAATAGCTGTAACTTTTGATAGAATTCGAGTCAAGATGCGATTTTGTGCTCGTTAAAAAGATATTCGTGAGTGGAATATTATCAAGTAAAAAATTTGAGAAAAAAAAAGGAAAATGAAAATGAAAAATGAAGAAGAAAAAAATCAACTTCTTGTAGAAATGTGGTATGATTACCATTTTCACAGGAGTGACTCTTCAATCTTAGATCATCATCACTGTCAAAAAATTTTTCAAAAATATTCATTCAATCAAAAGATATCGAACAAAGTTTATTGCTGGTTGATCGACAAAAGGCTGTTTTTTTGTCGTTTTTTCTCAGGGTGCGCCTACAAAGTTCTCTCTTTGAAACTAATTTTCTCGAAATCTAAAATTTCAAAAGAACCATTCCTATTTCATTGCAAAGAAGAAAGATAAACTTAAATTTTGATGGGTCATTTATCAAATTCGATTCATTAGATCAAAAGTTATGCTAATTGAACAAAAAAATTACTTCAGAAAGGTCGAAAACGTTTAAAAATCGCCTATCAAATTTTTATTTAAAAATTGGCAACGAATAGACTTTCGTGATTGAAATCATTTTTCAGTAAATTAAATACTAAATTTGAAACGAGGGTCAAAGGGTAAAAATCTTCATCAAATCACTTTAATTTATTTTACCGACATTTTCCTCATTCTGGTTCTAGACTGGATAAAGTCTTTGTAAGATGGATGTACCTCAAACCCATACAGTATTGATGTATTTTAGGAATCTTTACCATATTATTGGCCTTTTTACGCTTTTCTTCTTTTTATTGAAATCAACCTTCCTTTATAAAACAAAAGGTATTTAGGCAGCTAATTATCATTTTAATGGCTGAAACGAATATTGTGGGTATGTAATTTACTTCTGTTTAATTTTGATAGGTCGATTTTAACGTTTTTGACCCTTTCAGAAAGTTATTTTTTTATCAATTGGCAAACTTTCGATTAAGAACCAATTTAAACAATGACCATCAAATTTAAGTTATCTGCTTCTCACAAATGGACTAGGTATGTTTCTTTAAAACTTCAGATTTCGAAAACCCTTTTAAAGAAGAAAAATTTTTTTGTGGCGCACCCGGTCCTTTATTAGTGTTTCGAGTCAAACCGCAATAACTGTTTGTTCTTTTTGATTTGGGTGCTATTTTGAAAAAATTTTTGAATGATGATGATCTAAATTGACGAGTCATCCTGTGAAAATGGTATTTACCACATTTCTACACGAAGTTGATTTTTTTTTTCTTCATTTTCTTTTTCTTTTTTTCTCAAATTTTTACTTGATAATATTCCACTCACGAACATCTTTTTAACGAGCACAAAATCGCATCTTGATTCGAATTCTATCAAAAGTTACAGCCATTTTTGTCTCCAGCTGCAAATTATTTCGAGACAGACTTTAGTGGTAAATATGGGTGATTGGAAGATGATTTGCATTTTAGTTTGGCCACCTGTCTAGCTAGTATTTATCAGACCAGAATGTAAACTTAATAAAAATAATGTATTGACTGATTGGCTCGTTTGATTCGACTGAAATTTGTCCCCATGAGTATTTGGTACTTTAAAGCCCGGTCTGTAAAATACACGTTGACCACCTGCCGGAACTCAGGAACTAATGGATCTTCTGACTTAAAATTTTCACCAGTGATAGATATTGACCATCATTGAATTGAGGACACTGCTGTACAAAATTTCAATTACAGACCAATCCCGTTTTTACATAAAATGCTCACTTTCAATAAAATAACTTTTCTAATACCTAATACTTGCCAAAATTTCAAGTCAATAGTACTTTCCAATCACTAGATACATTATCCTAGGGTTGTTTATGCAAAAAAAGGCAATTTTGGGTCGGTCTGTAGAATACACGATACCAACTGGTGGCAAAAAGAATTACCACCTGCTGCCCCAAAAAATACATGCCACGTGGTGGAGTTGCCTCACAAAATTTGAGCAAAAGAAGTTGCAGTGAAAAACAGTTGGAGGTCCTATTTTCGGTATTTTCAAAGAATCATGGCGTCATCGGGTAATGATGACGTCATCAAGGATTCCTAATTTTTCTTCATGCCAATTTATATTTGGTGCACACTTGCAAACTTTCAAGTCAAATTGATAAATATTTCAAAAGTTATCAAAACAAATTTTGAGGGGCCTCCGCAGCTGCTGTAGGAGAAGTAAGTTTGAACTTTTCACAAAGAAATTGAGCCTCTCCAAACTTATAACTGATATTTCAGCAATACTGAAAGTGTTTTGAGAGCGAATTTAAGTACGATTTGCTCTAGGATATTAAGGGGGGTTTCATGGTTGGCGGAGGAGCGGAATCGGCCCTTTTTTCGGACGGAGTGGCGGAATTTGGCGAAAATTTAGACGGAGTTACGGAAATTGGGTTCTCTGACGGAGACGGAAAATTAGACAATTTTAGTACGGAAAAACGGAATTTAGCAAAAAAATTTGCAGAATTTCGGAATTGGTAAAAGATATTCAAAATTTGCGGAATTTTCGACAAAAATATTGAATTTCAAAGGAATTTTCGGTGACGGAATTTTGGTTCAATTTAAGACGGTTTGACGGAAAAATTGACGGAATTGCGGAATCGGGTACCCCCTGAAACCCCCCCCCCCCTATTAACAGCATATCATCATACTGTAACTGAAAATAATTTGTCATTACTAAAAACGCATTACTTGCTCACTTACATTGCAATTTTGGTAGATCTTCTGCCCAATTATTTTTTTTGCACATTCTTTTGATCCAATCCATTGCAAACTTATCTAAGATACTTCGATTTCCTACATTTATGGATTTATAGTAATTTAAAACGTCAACATTTGTTGATGGAAAGCCATTTTCCGCCAAAACTCTTAATATTGTTGGTTCGATTGTCCTTTTGTTGACTGGCCAAAACCAACAGAAGCCAGTAAATCTGTCGGTCAACAACAGTATTGCATAGTATATTCTCCATCCTTTTCCATAGGGATCAAATCAATCTGTTAAAAATATCATATGAATTAGATTATACTTTAGGCGTACAAACTTTCGCGAGCAGAAACTTTCGCGAGGACGAAAAATCGCGAAATTCACGACATTTACTTTCGCGAATTTAACGGAAAAATATTTTTCGCGAGCGTAAACTTTCGCGAATCAAGACGTAAAATTGAGAATTTTCACATGAAAAAATGGCTTAGAGGGACAAACACTTCTTGAATTGGCTTAAAACATTTGTCCTTTGACTTATTAGTCTTTTAGCAGGCTAAAAAGTGCCATAAAAGTTAAATTTTATTCAAAGTTTAAAGTTTTACAGATTTTCTATTTTGTCAAGAATTTTTCGCGAGCATAAACTTTCGCGAATGGCCCTTCCTAGAATTTTTAAAGACATTTACTTTCGCGAAAAGGGCCAAAATTCGCGAAAATCGCGAAAGTTTCTGCTCGCGAAAATTTGTACGCCTAAAGTAACCGACCTTTTCAAGTGCTTTATGAAAGGTTTCCTGATATGTATCTACAAAACTTGCACTTATGGAACGGCTCAAGATGTATATTTTCGAATTGGTCAAATTCATAATGGTTCTGATGTTTACTGAAACTGAATCAAACCGTAAAATCCATCCCAAGGAAAACGTAACCAGATTCGCAAGAAATTCGACAGGACATTTTACCAAAAAACATAGATGGAAGCAAGCAATTACTTCTCATTTTTGGTGTTTTTCAATGTTTTCAAGGGAAAAGTCCATATTACGATATAAGAGACGTACTGATACGAGAAACTTTAGTTACATAGATATATCTCGATAAGAGTTGACAATAAGGATTTAAAGAAACAGGGATTTCAAATTGGAGCATCGTGGAGTACTTTTGGATATTCTATAGAAAAAAGATTATGGATCATCACCAAATACTAAGTGTGTACACATCTATCAACGGCTGGAAATTTACAAAGCATCCTTCTTATTTTTACCCTCAAAAATACCAATTTTTTGCATTTCAAAATGGCCTGCAACTGACGAGGAAAGTTTCATCAGTGGTGATTCCAACAGCAAACATTTCGGCCGTGTATATTATAATGTTTCAATAAAGCCATCAGTGGTTTGGTGGATAATAAATTGCAAAAAATGAATATGTGTAAATTTGAGAATTGAAATGCCTACCAATCGTAAAAAGGAAGAAATACTGTGAAATTCTCCCATACTACAAATATTTTTCTCGTGATCAATCTTAATTCAAAAAGAGAGTTGTCAAATATAATTAATTCGGTGACAGAGTTAAAACCAAACCAAACTTTAACATGGATTTCAACAATTTTCTCATTCAAAAATATGCTATAAGAGAAGGCGAAAAGACATTGTCAATTTTGCTATTCGAGAAGTATACCAGAAAGAATCTAACTGAGGAGGATAAAGGATTTCATCTCTCTTTAAAAGGAAAATTAAAAAATTCCCAATGTTGATTTATTAACATTAACGGAAAATAGAATTCTCTAACCTTTAGTAAGACGTTCAGTCTATAGGTTAACCCATTGTCATTCAGCTTTTGCTGGTAAATTGAAAAAAAAATCTGAAAAAGAAGAAAGTATATTAGACGTTAGGTTAGAGGCCCACTGTGAGCCTAGCTTGTAAATCTTTGTAATAATTACAATATTTTTTTTAAAATTGTAGTTTGTTTTAATTTTCGAATTATTGTTCAATTTGTTTCCGAATAAAATTAAATTGGAATTGTATTTAAAAGTACATAATTTAAAGAGAAATTTTATAGGAACTGAAGAACAAATTAAGAACAATTGGCAAATATACCTCTTAAATAAATAAGGGAATAGCGTATTAAGAACGTTCAAAAGCCTGAAAATCACTTCAATCAATTACTAAATCAATTGTTTTTCAATTGCAACAAAAATTTAAAACTTCATTATTCATCACTTCAAACTGAATCTTTGTAATAACGCTCCTTCTGGTTAGCACTTTGTTGTTGTTGGCAATCATCATTTTCACCTTATTTGATGTTTTCTAATTATCTTTTTTTTTTTGCTGAAAAATAAATTACAAGTAT
>NW_027103724.1:4564-7969 GCF_902728285.1 Clytia hemisphaerica | reverse complement strand
ACTTATCTCACTCCCACTAAATATGGCACTAGGTATAGCTGGATACCATAATTTACAGCTCTCTTTCGAAAAGCTGTGCAGCATTTAAAATGGAACAAGCAACATGCTGAATGGACCTACCTAATGATTAACATCAGATGAAAATAAGAAAAAAGTGACAATAATTGTACAAAAATTCAGAATGGAAAAATAAAGCTTGTGTGTTGAATAATGTAAAATGGTTAAAAGGAATGTCCCCAAATACGAAAATCACTTAAACAGACCCAAAAAACCTTTTAAGCTGTTTTTGGCCCAAATTTGCCCAAAAAAATTTTCCTTAAAAATCTGGCTCCGTCACATTTTGGGCATTGTCATTTTGCATCATTGTGCAAAAAATCAGAAAAAAATTATGAGTCAACATTGAGAAAAGCTATATTTTCTTATTTGGTTAAAGGGAATTTCCCCAAAATACGAAAATCCGTCTTTTAAGGCGAATAAGAATTTTCCAAGAAAAAACACTTCAGCCATTCTTTAGAAAATCTTGCCCTCCATCTTTGTACAAAAAATCAGAAAAAAGTAATGACAGGATTTTGCACAAAGTCCAAAAAACCCTATTTTTAGGCAGTTTTTGGCCCAAATTTGCCCAATTGTGCAAAAAATCAGAAAAAAATTATGAGTCAACTTTGAGAAAAGCTATATTTTCTTATTTGGTTAAAGGGAATTTCCCCAAAATACGAAAATCCGTTTTTTAAGGCGAATAAGAATTTTCCGGGAAAAACCACTTCAGCCATTCTTTAAAGAATCTTGCCCTCCATCTTTGTACAAAAAATCAGAAAAAAGTATTTCTTTTAAAGACATGAATAGCTATGAAAATATAAAATCTAAAGAAAAAATATCATGGATCCCACGCCTGACTATCTTAATTTTAGGACAAATTTTAGGAGGATTTTGGCCAAATTTTAGGAGAATTTTAGGAGAATTTTCAATTTTTTAGGAGCATTTTAGGAAAATTTAAGAAATAAATTTCTAAAATCGACCTGAAGTCAGCCATTAGAAAGGTGTTCTACCGAAAAAAAATTACCTACAGGAAGACTGAAATAAAATTACTTTACGTATCATATTATTCGTTCTAACAAAGCCTATGCCATAGTGTGCAGAGGGGTCCAGCCCCCAGCATTTTTCAGGGGGAGGCTAAGGAAAAAAGGCCCCAGAAAAACTCTTAAAACTTAGCCTCCACTTTCACAAAACAAATTATCATAGAAATTTTATATGCAAATTCTTAATAAATTTATTGCGCCGCAGACAAAATTTTTTTTAAGAGGGGTCAAAACCTTCCCTACAGCATAGATTTTTAGCATAATTTAAAATATTTGTGACCTATCAGCTCTGACCCCAGTTCTATTACTTAACACTCAACCCCCTAGCAAGCAAGCCACAGGATTTTTTTTTTGATACAGCCCCCAATCAAGCAAAAATGGTTTACCCCCCCTAAGTTCAGGGGGGGGGGGTGCATTCTATGCTCAAGTAAAAAATTCACAGATGAGGGCGCAAACCACCAAACCTTGCTCTTAAACATTTGAGCCCTCTTTGTTGAATAAAGTCTGCACTCCTTCAATAAACATAGGCTTTCGTTCCAAATATTTCATTGCTAAAATATATTTTAAACATGTTGTTGACTTAAATGAGAAAAAAATCTTAGTTTCTTGTCTGATTATACAAATATACAAACATAATCAGCTACCGTCGTGCTTGATAAAGTTTTCAGATTTTAGGAATTTAGAAGAATTTGTTGAGTTTTAGGAGGATTTTAGGAGTTTTGACTTATTTTAGGATTTTTAGGATTTTTAGGAGGAGTGGGATCCCTGAAATATCTAAATCTAGTATGAACAGGTAAGAAAATAGATCAAAACAGCACAATGATAAAAGGCAGTAAGTAACAAAATATAAAAAACGTTATTGCATACCTCAAAAAAGATTCAAATATCTCATTTTTTAAATCAACATTCAAAGTCAGTTAGATCTAGTTAGATTTCTAGAAAATATTTCTATTGACAGGTAGTAAAAGCCCCCCCCAGCGGTTTGCTTGAATGCGTGAATGCGTGAAAATTGGGAAAAAATGCGTGAATGCGTGAATTGAAAAAACTTGCGTGAACGTGAAAATTCGCTCTTTGATTGCGTGAATCTGGGCTATTTTGTGCGTGAATACGTGAATTTCCCCTTTTTTCCACCGATCATCATCAAGTTTTCCCGATTCTCCAATGTTTCCCCGATCTTTCCCAAAAAATTTCCGATTTCCTGAAACATCGGGTTATTGCGTGAAATTCGAGCAAAATTTACGTGAATGCGTGAATTTCGAAAAGAAATTGCGTGATTGCGTGAATTGAGGGTCCGCTGGGGGGGGGGCTCGTAAAACATATGTTCTATTAAGTATATATTAGTGAGGTTAAGTATCGATAGATAAAGCACGACGACAGACGAATTTTCTCTAGCCTTCATTCACGCCACGGCACTTTTTTACAGGCTGATCGGAAAGCAAGCTAGACTTGTCCCGTGTATTATATCCGCTTTGCTTCTAGAACGGAAAATCAAGCGGAATTCGTTCTGGATACAAAGTTGATTTCATTGCGGGGTAAGTCCAGCTTGCTCTCCAATCAGCCTGCAGAAAAGTGCCGTGGCACGAATGTAGGCTAGAGAAAATTCGTCCGTCGTCGAGATTTATCCATCGATACTTAACCTCACTATTAAGTAAAAGCTGGTTTAAAACAAACCATTTTGATAAAAAGGTTATACAAGCTCGCAAGCAGGCTGTTCCACCTGAAATATATTTCGCAAATTGTCTACCATTTTTAATCTGTTTTAATCGGTTTTTTGTTTACAAAAAATGGGGCGAATCACCCGATTTTATAACAGCTTGAAAATTAGTGAAAACGGAATTTGTAAACAAACCAGGAGAAAGTTAAAGCAAGACTTTGATGCAGTTTGACGTTTTAAAGACAGAAGAAGAGGCAAAAACGAGCATGAATCAGAATAAATGAATTTTACAGAATGACAGAAAATGCATTTAATCCACTTTTTTTTCCCAGAATTCTTTCAGAGACCACACCTTTGGCAGTTAAATCCACTCTTGGATTAACTATATTTTTCGAAACGGTCAAAAAACCACGGTCAAAACAGGCATAGTGTTTTGGATTAACTGCTTGAACCCCCCTGTAGTTGCAAATACTAGTAAAAGTTTTAATCATCAAAAGATTAAAGTTCAGAATTCATTAACTCAAACAGCAATAAATAAGCAGCCTGGATCTTCCAAACACTCAGCTGTATCATTACCTATAAACAGACTTGATATCTACATGAATTTTAGACCATGTTCAGACGTTGCAGTTCCGTTTCGTTTTGGTTCCGAAACAAGTGTGAACGTTAAAATTC
>NW_027103724.1:0-3577 GCF_902728285.1 Clytia hemisphaerica | reverse complement strand
CATATGTTATGTTATTTTGGGGGCGTCACTTTCAGTTAGGAAAGTCTTTGCCCATTATGGATTTAGGTTAAATGACGAAGTTCTGTCTCCAGCCTACTGAACGACATGTGAAAAGAGATTATTAAAAAGACTATGAGGGAAAGAGGTTATTAGATACTGAGTATGTTATTTATCTTAATGATAAATGAAGAAGAGAGACAACAACCAGCTAAGACCATTATAACATTAAAGGAAGAGGTTTGCACTTGGAGTTTAAAAAAAAAAAAAATTATAAACAAAAAAGGGGACAAGCTGGAGTTTTTACAAGATAGAGAAATGCTGAATTTTGCAGAACAGCATCAATTCATCCTTTCTTACTACAATATTTAAAACTACAAAGTTACAGTCATTGAAATACTGAATATATCGAAATTCTATCAAAAAAAAAATTACACCATACTCAAGTCCCGAAGTCCCGAAGTCCCAAATTGAAATACATCAACTAAGTCCCGAGGTCCCGAAGTCCCGAATTGAAGTATGTCAAAATTCTATCAAAAAAACTTTACACCAACCTAAAGTCCCGAGGTCCCGAAGTCCCGAATTTCAATAAATCAAATTTCTAAGAAAAAAAAATTACACCAACCAAAAGTCCCGAGGTCCCGAAGTCCCGAAGTCCCGAAGTCCCAAATTGAAATACATCAACTAAGTCCCGAGGTCCCGAAGTCCCGAATTGAAGTATGTCAAAATTCTATCAAAAAAACTTTACACCAACCAAAAGTCCCGAGGTCCCGAAGTCCCGAATTTCAATAAATCAAATTTCTGAGAAAAAAAATTACACCAACCAAAAGTCCCGAAGTCCCGAATTGAAATACATCAACTTTCTGAAAAAAAATATTACACCAACCCAAAGTCCCGAGGTCCCGAAGTCCCGAATTGCAATATATCGAAAATCTATTAAAAAAATCACACTATACCTAAGTCTCGAAGTCCCGAAGTCCCGAATTGAAATACATCAACTTTCTGAAAAAAATATTACACCAACCAAAAGTCCCGAAGTCCCAAAATGCAAAATATCGAAAATCTATTTAAAAAAAATCACACCATACCTAGGTCCCGAAGTCCCGAATTGAAATGCATCAACTTTCTGAAAAAAATATTACACCAACCAAAAGTCCCGAGGTCCCGAAGTCCCGAATTTCAATAAATCAAATTTCTGAGAAAAAAAATTACACCAACCAAAAGTCCCGAAGTCCCGAATTGAAATACATCAACTTTCTGAAAAAAAATATTACACCAACCCAAAGTCCCGAGGTCCCGAAGTCCCGAATTGCAATATATCGAAAATCTATTAAAAAAAATCACACCATCCCTAAGTCCCGAAGTCCCGAATTGAAATACATCAACTTTCTGAAAAAAATATTACACCAACCAAAAGTCCCGAGGTCCCGAAGTCCCGAATTTCAATAAATCAAATTTCTGAGAAAAAGAATTACACCAACCAAAAGTCCCGAAGTCCCGAATTGAAGTATGTCAAAATTCTATCAAAAAAAATTTACACCAACCAAAAGTCCCGAAGTCCCGAATTGAAATATATCAAATTTCTGAGAGAGAAAGTTTCCACACATGTCTCCTCTTAATTGATTTTTACCCCTACTCTTTTCATACTATTACTACCACCTCCCTTTACATCCATCTCACCCCTTTCTCACCCTCCTTTTGCATCTATCTCACCCCTCTTCATGTATATCTCTGACCTCTCTTTACGCGTCATCTAAGCCTTATCTCGTGTTTCATCAATCATTTATCCAAGCCCCTCTTTTTGCTTGAGTTTCATCCTACCCTTGCCTAATTCAACAATCCGATCCCCCGTCTCACCATGTCTAATCTATCATTCTTTTTCTCCGGTCATTTTTCCATTTCATTAATCTCACCCCTGTCTCACTGTATTCAATTTATCATTCATTGTCTCCGCCCCTCTTTCACCCCCACCTCTTTTGATAGATTTCCAATCTTTCTTTATGTGAAATTCACTAAACTCTCCCCTCTTTCCACTCGAGTTTCCCCCAACTTTGTGTGGAAAATACACCCTTGTCTATTTCATCAATCTCACCCCTGCCCAATCAAATTTAATCAATCAGTCATTTCCCCCGGTCCTCTTTCTACTTGAGTTTTCATATTTCCATTGGGACTTCGAGACCTTGGGATTTTTTATTGGGGTAACTTTTTTTCAGACTATACTTTGGTAAATTTCCATTCGGGACTTCGAGGCTTTAGGTTGGTGTAATTTTTTTTTCTGGTAGATTTTGATATATTATAATTCGGGACTTTCGGGACCTCGGGACTTTGGGTTTGTGTAATTTTTTTCTTCGAAATTTGATATATTTCAATTCGGGACTTTCGGGACCTCGGGACTTTTGGTTGGTGTAATTTCTTTTTCATAAGTTTGACATTTCGGGACTTCGGGACCTCGGGACTTAAGGTTGGTGTTAAATTTTTTTCTGGTAGAATTTTGATATATTTCAATTCGGGACTTTCGAGACCTCGGGACTTTAGGTTTGTGTGATTTTTTTCTTCGAAATTCGATATAGTTCAATTCGGGACTTTCGGGACCTCGGGACTTTTGGTTAGTGTAATTTTTTTTTCATAAGTTTGACATTTCGGGACTTCGGGACCTCGGGACTTTAGGTTGGTGTAAAAATTTTTTTCTGGTAGAATTTGGATATATTTCAATTCGGGACTTTCGGGACCTAGAGACTTTAGGTTCGTGTAATTTTTTCTTCGAAATTTGATGTAGTTCAATTCGGGACTTTCGGGACCTCGGGACTTTTGTTTGGTGTAATTTTTTTCTTCATAAGTTTGACATTTCGGGACTTCGGGACTTCGGGACTTTAGGAGGGTGTAAATTTTTTTTTCTGATAGAAATTTGATATATTTCAATTCGGTTGGTGAATTTTCTTTTCAGATAGAATATATCTCAACTTATTCTGTTTTTGCGTTCTGTGAAATACACATCAAAAATCATGGCCGACGTTGTAAAAACTCCAGCTCATCCGCAAAAAAGGATTATTTTAATTAAGAAAGAACAGAAGAGGATAAAAGAGTATTTCTTATATTATACGATGAGTTATTGTTGTGTGGAAGGAATTCAAGACCTTCTTCTTATGGTGTATTTACAAGACTGAATAATATCTTTCAAATTTCAATAATAAATAGTCTCAGAGGAAAACCCGATACGACATCCCTCCCTCCTGAGACCAGTCCCCTAAAAATCACAAAAGCCTAAAAATTCTAAAAATCACAAAGTCCTACAAAAAACAAAATCCTAACATGGTCAATATAAAGTATATACATAAATAAATCTTCAAGTGTATGACTATTTCATCGTTTTCAGTTCATAACTATTTCTTATCTTTACTTCTCAGTCCGTATTTATGAGTGGCAGGCTTCTTTGTTTGAAACTTGACTGCCCTTCGTAATTTGTCTCTTGTAATATATTTACAAACTCCATCATTAAGTTCAACTTTGTACACTGGGTGTAGTACATCAACTATTTTGAATGGACCGTCCCATTTGAGTGTCATCTTCAATTTCTTGTTTC